>NC_090903.1:12711722-12811722 GCF_040956055.1 Brachionichthys hirsutus | reverse complement strand
ACAGACTTCCAGTGGTCCGAGTTGCCAACAGGATCCTACTGCCAAGTTCTCAAAACCGTGTACAAATAGCCTCAGAGAGAGAGAGAGTTTGCATGGAGAATAAAAGCTTCTGACAATCCGGCATGGACTGTAAAATGAGATTTTGTTCTTAAGCTGCTACTTATTGTGAGATAAAGTAGCCCTAGCGATGAGATTGTTTAAGCGTGGCTCAACATTTGATGACAGATGAGAGTGGGATGAGACACTGAGGTTCTCTCAGTAGAAAAGGATGAACTATCATTACTGTACCCTACAATATTTATACAATAGGCTATTTACTGTTTATTTATTTTGTGTGTGTGTTTTTTTGTTTTGTTTTTTGTATCCATGCAGGATTTCTTTTCCCCCAGAGGTTTTATTAGCTTCCCAAAGATATCCAACAGACATATATTCATTTAGGAAAACTGTCAAACTGTCAAATAAGCTGGTAAATAATCCGTTTTGTGATGTGAATTTGGTGAAAACTGATGAAATGAAATGGGGAAGAATGCAAAGGAGCAGTTCTTTGATGAGTTAGTTGTCAAGTGGAGATAAAACAGCGCCTGGAAGTGGTTTTTATGACGCTGGTGGAGAAGCAGCTTCAGATACTGAGCAGAGCTTGCGTTACTCTGCAGATGAGACAAAGGCAGCGATGATGATGAGGGGAATGAAGGACAGGGTGAGGGACAGGATCAGTAAGAGAAAGAGAAACTGATGGACTCGGGTACCGCCTGCATGGTCTCTCTATCTGGGGTCCCCGCTCTCTGATGCTCTCTCTCCCTCCTCTCATCCATCTATTTCCAGCTCTCTCTGACAGCCTATTTGGCCCACACAGCCTTGTCATCCATTCAACCTGTCAGTCCTGGCAAAGGCGCCAGGATGATCTTGACTGTGTTTGCGGCCGGAAAGGCAGGGCCCACGGGAAGAGCATCCACGCCGTATTTAACAATCTGGCTGTTCAACTTACTTATTTTTCACTTTTATTTTAAAGTTTTGTTTTGATTACTGTTAGTGTGTAATAAGATTAAGGGCATATTTCCCCCTGTAATTTCCTACAGAAAACTAGAAAAGCACTCAGAGAGCGTAAATTTCCACTCCTGACTAGCTTGGTAATCGTTTGAGCTCCTTCCATGTTGTACTCGCATTTATTGTTCATTTTAATCAGAGTTTCACTCCATTCATAAATGTCTTTTTAAAAAAAAGCATGCATGTGAAAGTGTATGTTGTCTCGTTGTAGCAGGCTGAGGTTGAATTCATTTTAAAAACATATTTTTGTTTTTGTTTACAGATTTGCTGTTATATCAGTCCACTATAAACGACATGGGTCAGAACTTAATTTCCCTAAATGGAGAAACATTGAGAGGAAGTATACACGTGCATGGCAAATGTATTTGAATATACACTAATGAATAATCATATTTGTTTGATCCACACTATAGCTGCACTTGGTGCACATATTGCAAAATGACATCATTCTGACCTCTGGAGGTTTTAGAGTAAAATAAAAACATGCGAAGTATAGGCAAGATAAAACTCCAACCTGCCTGTGGTTTCCAGTTCTAGCGTCCTCTCATAAATGTAATAATTGTAGTCACCATAGAGAGTCTATGTGAGGAGATGGGAGACAGATGAGCCGCTTACCTGCGGAATTGTAGAAAATTGTGTCCACACGGAAGCAGGAGTCCTCTCAACCGCTCCTTAATGTGGCTTCACATCACTGACAACAGCGGCAACAGCATCCTACTGAGACCTCTCCTCCTCCTCCTCCTCCTCCTCCTCGATCGCTCTCCCTCTCTCGGGACTTGGCCCACCTCCCCAGAATAGCGCTCCGTTAAACTGACGGTAATACCCGAGATTTACCGGCGCGTCCGAGCATCCTCAAAACCGAAACGCCCCTCATCAGCACCATCGCCGTCCCCGATGGAGCTTCACTATTGTGTCTCTCTGATCCGTCGTCTTTGTCTCTGTCCTCGCAGTTTCCTCGTCGTGTCTCCGCCCCGCGGCTCGGATCCGCAGCCCAGTAAGTGCGTCCTGCTCGGGAAGAGAAGCGCATCCATCATCCAGGACAGGAATACGGGCTGAGCTCCAGGGAACGACCAGGAACAAACCGGGATGCTGGGACAAATCGGGAGAAACAGCAGAAACCAGTTTCAGGCAGCTCAAAAGCCCAAACCCGTTTTCATCTATCTGGTTTAGTTACACAAACGAGTTAATATTGTAGTGACTTGGCAAAATAAGTGTCAAATAATGCCACATTATACTACGGGAGCCGCAAAGTCTAAACTCTAACGATATCCTTGCTGCAAATTACGTTCTAATGTAAGTGCAGCTTTAGATTTATTCTGCTGAGACAGACAGTATTTTATCCAAAGCTAATTTCATTCGGCATTAAATGTATTACTGCGTGGATGCTATAGAGAAAATAAGGCACGCGCATTAAATACATCAATTTATTAACACGCACGCACCCAAACACTGTCAAAACAACCGGATTGGGGCAACTAACAAACAGAGCGCATCAGAATTCGCGCATGCGCAGTGTGAGACTTTCGCCCGTGCAGCTTTGATTCAAACCGCACACTGCCCCGGTGCGCTAACCGGAAATGACAGACGCAATATTTGACGTCATTAAAAAATATCTGTAAATATATTTTAGTTAACGATTTAATGCGCTCAAGGTTTCATTTAAATGGTAGTTAGTACTTTTCTTTACATGTTACTCTCGTAAGCCCCTCCCCTTCCTGTATTTAGAAAGTCCGATCATTTCCCCTCCGTTTTTATTTTACATTTTTAAATTACAAAACGAGATTGGAATCTTTTGTTCCTTCGGAGGAAAATTCAACCAATAATACATAAATAAAAACACTGATAAGTATAAGTAATTCGTTACCGGGGTTAATCAATCAATCCCCCAAACCCCTTTTTTTGTCCACCTACGTTGTACATAGTATGTGTTTTTTTATTTTTAATGTATTGTTATTTTGCAGCAAGTTAGTATTTTAATATTAGTTTTATTTGTATTGTTAAATGTCAATGATTTATGTACTAAGGACTTTCAACGGAAACAAGACTGCAAGGGCTTTTTTGAAATGCTCCTCTTAGACAGGATGTTTCACTGTACTTGTACTGTAATACATGTTACTATTTGACTGTACTTGTACTCTAACATTCTATCTAATACATATATTCATCATCATCATCATCATTGCATAAACACTTTCTACCTTGATCAGCGAATGCTGAGGTTTTGCGAAACGTATAGTGTTCAAATATTGCCCATCATCATCAGCCACGTCAAGACATCTCTTCACGAGAAATCAGGTAAGTCTACATAATTATTTACCTATATTTTATTTCTTATTTTTATTTATTTGTATCCTTTACTCACGACACAGAAAACTGTCTTTCCTCCTTTTGACCACAGGGTGGCGACAGAACATCGCAGATTGTAAGAGCTGTCCGCCTTGTTTTTTTTTAGTTTTGGTTTTCCTTCTCTGCTGATTAATGCATGTTCTCATATCTGGGTGTTACATTATCTCACCAACATAACTGTCACGCAGGTAGAAAGACTCTTCATTTCGTCCACTTTTTGCCAAGAAATAACCTTTTTCTTTTATTCAAAATCTTAAAGTCTCAGTTTATTTCATTTTTAAAGCACAGCATTCCAAACTGTCTCCAAGATGAAAGGTTTGACATATATTAAGCCTTTAACAACATGTTTTTAAACTGTAAATCATACCAGTCTGGAATCTAAGCAGGTAATTGGCAGATAGTTCTCTGTGCCAGCAAAGCGTTCCTTGCATTCGACCCACTGCTTGAGACTCTTTACTCTGATACAGATAAATCATTGTCACGCTTTGCCTCTCTGCTAAAATCTAAAAAAAAACACGCAAACAAAGAGCGTTAGTGGATGGGGAAAGGAGATATCTTCCTCTTCACTTGTAAACTCTTTACAGATGACGGATGGAATATAAACTCAAGCAGTTGGCTGGCAATGCTAAAATCGCCCTTTGTGTGCAGACAAAACCACAACATCTTCCAGCTGATTACTCACAACTTTCCCAAAACAGGCTGCTACAAACAATCAATGAGATGTCGGACCTTGACGGTGTCAAAATCTGCAACATCTCCTGCTTTCTGTCGCGGTTGTTTTGAACTCAGGTTTGTTTGTCAGCATGTCAAGAGGGATGTTTGATGCAGCTCTGCTTTTGTGATGGTTGACTGCAGTGCTTCTCAAACCGGAATGAGGCCCAGGCATTTTTTTTTTTCCAGAGGGCGTCCACACGGGAGGGGCACCGGTCCGATTGAGTAATGCTGATCCACAATGACTTCCGCAGAGTGAAGCCCGAATGCTGGCAATGCTACGTTCCATCTCCTTAGCTACATGCCACAGCTTTTATTTCTGGCTCTGAAAAGACAGAGACACATCTGCTTTACAGACCGAGCGAGGACATGAAACAAAAGAGAACCAAATTCTCATCCGCAGCACGAGGCCAGAACCCGTGTGCGCCAAAATGTTTTAGACGCTTGTTTTAAGCTGACATATTTGCAAAGACATCGCTCCTTCTACACAGACAATAGAAACAGAATTTTTATCCATAAGATTTGATCTAAAGATGCCGGCGAGGAAGTTTTAGAAACAAGACATTTGATAACTGGATATGTTTAAAAACATATTTATTGTTACTTTTTGCAAAGATCCTAAATGTTGTGTCATCATGGGAAAGTCAGACAAGTCATCCAGATTGTTTTTCATTTGCTTGAATGGCCAATCTTAGTTTTTATATCCCTGTCTCTCTATACGGTACGTATCTACATCCCACTAAATGATATGTTTCCCCTTGAACTTCCTTTAAGAAGCTTTTCTGGATGCATCATAAATCCCAAGATCTCATTTTTACGGCTGCAGCTTCACATTAAATAGAACATTCAAGGTGATGTGTTTGCCTTTTTTCCTGCATTTCCCACTGAGTCAGAGCGAGAATAGCACAAGGCATATCATTCATTCGTTCATTTATCACTCTGCAGCACGGGGTATCATAGCACAATGCAAGATTCAGTCAATTTATGTTCCTCACCAGAATAACAATTATATAAATGGACTAATATGCCAATTTAGTGAGTCAATGCAGAGTCTCGCTGCGACAGCACATTTCTTATTTGAAGGTTTGATATGTATTTAGGTTAGGTACTAGCGCTTGTGAAACTGAAATGTTTCACAGCTAAAGGTGTACAATCAGTTGAACAAAAAAAAAGTGGATCTTCATTCATAGTGAGCCATCAAAGAGATATTTTGAGGTATACGATCTTTACACCCATTGCAGTATGTCAAAATACAAAATGATGTTAGCTTTAATGTGTTAAAGGTTCCTCTATTTAAGCAATGTGATCATGTTTAAAGGAGGCGAGAAACAGAATGCCATGCAGGAAGAAGACCATTCTAATACACACATTAAACACCTTCATATAATCATTTTTGAATATAAGACACAGATTCATGTGACGAGCTGAGCACAGATGCAGCTGCTGTGCAGCTGTTTTTCATGCTATAACTGAAACCCCCCCCCCCCAAAAAAAACCATCATCTGCAACTGGATCATCTCCTCTAACTGGATTACATGCTGCAGTCATGTAAACAGCTATGCACATCAACTCCTTTTGCATGTAAACACATACTGCGGCCCACTTCAAAATTCAGACCTTCTTTGATCGGGCTTCAAAGGATTATCCATCCGCGCTCACCATGGAATCGTATTCAAGGATAAAACACGCCTCCGTTCTAAAGTCTGGTTTTTGTAGTTTAACGGAATGTTTTGCAGGTCGCCGCCAACTGGCCCCTCCCATCCACGCCACAAGTAGAACAGGGTTGACTTAAGGCTGATGGAGGAGGGAATGAGATGGAAATGTGCCTCTCTCCACTCTCCATCGCCATCTTTCTTTCCTTTTGCTCCTGCTCCTTCCTTGCAGACATCCGTCACATCTCTCCACACATCCTCCACGCCGGAATAACCGATGACAGGGACGATTTGGCATCTGTGTGACTCACATGGATTCAGTGATAATCCTCTCGGGAGCATCCCTGATCCTGTTTGGGTGATATTATATGGTGTTAAATGTCAGCCGTTCGATGCTGGACCACGTGAAATCATTCAGAGGTGTGCTCTTTCGGGTCGTAAAGGTAAACAGCTGCACTTTAGAGATGGGTATTTAAGGCCTGTTTACCTCCGGGAGGCCTCAGTGTTGTCCTTTCCAGTCCAAATTCTTTAATAGTCTAAAAGATTAGGTCTTAAATCAGCACTGGCACACCTGCCTTCACTCATCCAGTCACGCCTTAAGGAGCTGCCATATTCCATTTCACCTCACCAGCATTGCACAGCCCTGCAGAAGAACATGACGTCGCACCCCTGACGGGGGAAAGGAATAAACATGATCACAGCTGTCATAAACTCTAAGAGTAAACCAACAGTTTGCAGTCCCGAAGGGAAGCGGGGAAAGAGCCATGCAACGTTACCGTGAGACTTCCGTTGGTTTCTCCACAGTCGCTGTTAAGTTGCTTGTTGTCGTCTTTGACGTGCACATATCCGTGTTGAGCCAGGCATGTGCTGCTCGAACCTAGAAAAACACATCCTCCACTGTTACGCTTTCAATTCAGCAGGCGGTTTCTACTTTACTGCAATGATCTGACCTTTACCTTTAATACTTCTTCATACTATGCCAAACCAGCTGGGGACTGAAACTGAGAAGAAAAAAGCTTCTGACCTGTAAATGTTAACGGGGTTTATTTTAATAGACTTTATTGCATTTTCAAATCCCACTTCTCTATTTTAATTTCAAAATGTACTGCCCTTAATAAAATTAACTTAATGCCACTCAGTTAAAAGTAACTAGAGTAAAATATGTACCAGTGAATTGCCACAGATTGTCCTCTCGTCACCCGGGAGGATGCTTGACATTCAATAAGCTGTTTTCCCCCCGGTGTACGGTCAGACAAGGCAACGTAACGTTGAGCAAAACCAGAATTTGTTCGGACATATGGAGCGTTTTAAAATAATTTTTCCGGTCAGAATAAAATAACAAACTTTTCCATGCTGGTCTTTATTTTCTTCCAAGACATCTTCAGTGAACTTCCATCACTTTGCGCTTCGGTGGCCTCACATTCATGACATATGGATTTGATCACACGTGTGGAAGTCTGACCCCTCAATCCACCAGCCCCCAGCACAACACAGAATGAATCTGTGCTGAATTTGTACTCGGGTTTGAAAACGAGAGGATATCCTCCAACTCCCATGTGATCACATGTCAAAAACCAAGGTGGAGGAGATTACAGCTTTCTTCACACTGACTCAATAGTGGGATCCCTTTACACAAAGGAACAGAACTGATCTTCACCGCATGCAACCTGAGATACAAAAACACTGGCAGTCTCCAATAAACCCAAAACATCAGGATGTTCTACCTTTTTTATGGGTGATTTTGTTATAAAAAGACGTGAAATGTTCAAGACTGAAAATAAATTTTGCGAATAAAATACTGGAAAACATATTTTTGTTGGTTAATACAGATCTATGCATCATGTGATCTTCAGTTTTCTTTTGAGTTGTTCTAAGAATAATTCTGAATTTTAATCGCATTGATCTCATGACCTTCTGAATAAATCCAGTCTCATCTTTCGTCTATTATTTGGATCCGATTTGCAGAATAAAGCTTTGCTCAGTGTCATAGAACTTCAAATCACCAAATCACGAACCATCAAAAGCAGATTTGAGCATTTATTTTTATTGTACACTTACAAAAATGTCAGGTAATAAAAAGTAGTTGCTATTCATCCTTAAAAACAATATAGAAAACATTGTGTTTGCCATCAAAAAATTAATTACAGTATTTTCGTAAAGAATAAAGGCACGTGTTGCTCCCTTGATGACCGACGGCTGTATTTACACAAGAAAAAAAATAATTATTTTCATGTGGTTGTGATTTGTTTTATTTGGTTGACACCCACTTGTGTGTATGTACATGTACAATAGCCAGGACCCACTTTTACACACATGAACATATGCAAAAAAATAAAAATAAAAATAACAATCACATTTTCACTCTGGCAGTCGCACAGACATCAAGCACTACCTCTGTCGCTTGCAGTAAATGAAACTTGAGTAGCTTTTTACAGGGACAGAAACAAGATTGTGTTACATTAAACATCTATACTCAATAATGGAGCCAAATTTTAACCAAAGGTACGAGCGAGAAAATTTACCAATAGGCAAATTATTTCTATATACATTTGACTGAAAGTAAACTCTAATGATATATGCAGATGATATTATTTTCTATCTTTTAAAGGTCTGAGTTGTGAAGCTGTCTAGATGGGGCAATTGTTTCACAACATTGTTTTTGTGCTTGGATCCCAACCTGAGACATTTATATTTACCGTCTGGATCCAAAGTAATTCATCGTTTGATAGAAGGGACAAACATTCTCGCATAATTATTGATGGCCAACGAATGAGAAGAGCGTTTGTTTGTCTGTTATGGGCTCCTATAAAAGTATAAATGCATGGGTGTATGTTGTTTGGAGAATAACTTGAAAATCTGAGCACGTGATAACTGATAAGTGGCTTAAAGTTCTTCAAATTTTCAAATTACAGATACCAGGGCAACAGGATATCAGCACCACCTGTATGACACACATCTTTACTTTAAAGAGCATCTGCTCAGCTGGAAAAAAAAAAAGAAAAATCACAGCTCTTTGTTCTCCATCTTTATTTTTAACCCCCTCCCCAACCAAGTCCATTTTTCCTTCTCTCCTTGCTTGCGCTTCCTCTCTGGGATTGTTTCTCAGGCTGGGCTAACAGGAAGTGAGCACAATGTGTCGGCTCGCAAGAGAGATAACACGGACAGGAAGGGGCGGGCACAGCGCTCCAGATGGACAGGAAGTTGCCTCGGCTGTTTGGTTTAGCTGATTAGGAGCAGAAAAAGCAGGACCCTGCTTCTGCAATACGGCGAGGCAAACCAGGAGAGAAGGAGTTGAAGGAGAGTGAGGTACGTAGGAACCCTGGTGGAAAGCGTTGAGAGGGCTTCCAGCAATTGTATCCAGTTATCAAATGACATTCCAGTCAGGCCACCCTTTTTACGGAACAATATCAACAGAATAAACTGGCGATTAAATAAACTATGCCATCTAAACTAACATGAAATTGCCTTTAAATAAACAGATAGACACATTTCCGGAACGTTCATTTGCGCACAGAGCCAACATGTCTTTGATTCAATCTTGTTTAAATGCAGCTGAGCCATTGACGGATTGATCTTGTTTGCTGCCGGTCAAACAATGCCTAAGATCAATATCCTCTCTAGTGTCAGAGGATGCAGCTGAAAGTCATTCGTTTCAATGCGCAATCCTGGCAAACCGTACAGATGATTGCAATTGGCTATATTTCTAATCAATTGTGTGTTCTTATTTTGGGACAATAGATGGAAACCAAAGCAACAGTCTTACTGAGATGTTGGACAAACTAACTGAAATACACCTAGAATTAACAGATTTGTTATTTTTAATTAATAAATCAATGCCAAATCAATAGGTCTATGCAAGTTTGCCTTATTCTGGAATGATGTAAAACTTTTAAAGAAACAGTTTCAAGTCAATTAAAAGCCAAATATGCTTATAAAATCAACCAAATGTAGGATTACAGATTATGACCTGACAGAAGCCAAAAGGACGGGAGGTTAAAGTTATTCAGGCCACCTACGAGCCATCACAGCTGCCCAACGAGCTGCCGATACCGCGCACCGTTTCCTGTGTTGTCTGAATGACTTTTGTTCTGGTAGGCCTCTGAGGATCGGCCTTTCATCTCAACAATAAGTGGTGATGATGGGTTCTGTCAAATAAACCCTGGGAACACGCCGTAAATCTGTCTGAGCAACAGTGGTGTCATTTCCCTTATGTCTGTCTCTTTTCTTTTTTTCTTCCCCATAACAGAAGATAACTGTGGAAAATGGGCAAAACAAGAAAATTGCTCCTCATTTTTCTTCCATGGTTGGTTTTGGAGAAGGTAAGGGCTTTTTTTTCCCTTTTCAGGTTTCTATCTTAGAAAACCAGCATCAGTGCTGAAAATAAGCAGCTGCGTTTTATATTTGAGTTTTTAGTTAACTTTGCTGACTAACAAAATAGGGTTTCACAAAATAGCACATCACAAACTGACTGGAAGTGATCATGGCCCAGTTTTTGTTTTTTAATCAATGTTAGAAGAGATTACAGGCCATAAATATCAAAGAAAATACAATATAATTGTCAAAAGTCTTCGATCAATAGTCTTCTGCTTCAACAAACTCGACTTGCAGAAATTAGCCACTGTGCTTAAGTGATGTTTATCCCGATGAGGATATTAGCCCAAATAAAGTCTTAAAATAAAGTTTTTAAACACTGCTTTTGTTGTACATGCTTGGTTATGTAGTTGTGCACTCAAATGACCAATTTGTTAATTTTACAAAGCTTTAAATGCAATATAGTAGGTGGAGCTACAGAACGGCGCTGCATAAAGCAGCTGAGACATTTCTAAATTCATAATGGAATCGATAAAGCATTTAAATAACTGAGCAGCATTTCTGGCCAGCAGGGAACAAATGAAATCGGAGTAGAGTTTTTTGTTTTTACCTTGATTCGACTTCCATGGTGGTCGAGGGCGGAATGAAAGGAATGTGCCGTACTTGGAAATTCATTTCAGTATTTCAGGAGGAGGCAAAGGGCTCTGTACCTCCAAAAGGTAAAAGAGTTCTGAAGCTCTAAATTACTGACTGGTATTGAACATAGCAGGGAGGCTCAACACGCTCACCAAATCACACTTGATAGCCGGCGAGTTAGAAGCAATGAAGTCCTTGGATAAAACGTGATTGACTGCTAGACTGCTAGACTTCTTGTCCATAACAGAAAAAAACAATGAAGCCATCAAAGCTCGGCTCTGTGTGTGTATTTGTGAAACTCTTTTGGCATTGTGTGAGTGTGTGTAATGGCTATTGTTGATGTATGTGTGTGTGTGTATTTTGGCATCTTTACACGCTAAAAAGCAAACAGGATTCATCAGTATTGATGGTAATACTCCGGTTCGTCGACACCGTACAGTTCAGCCAGGGTCCTGAACCTCGGACCCCAGTCGCTGAGGAAGTCGTAATCCAAGTTTGACCCGGTGGAGGAAGTGTCCAGGGAGCTGAGGCTTCCGGCTAAAGACTCGGGACCCTCGTAGCCGTAGATATGGAGCGTGTCGTATGGGAAGCCGTCTCTGTCGTGATCCGCCTCGTCTTTCTTCATCTCGATCATCACGGCCATGTCGCCCTTACATGCGGTGGGCTGAGACTGATGGGGGGGCTTTTGGACCATGGCGTAGAGAGAGGGGTGGGCGTGGTGGTCCGGGTGACGGAGTAAGGAGCCATCTTGGCAAGCGGAGGACAGGATTGATACATCATAGCTGAAAGAGGAATATTATCCTTTAAGTCAGCCGTTAGGGGTACAGATTTGATCTTTCTCAACAGAGAAATCATTCAAATATCTTTCAATCTGGCACATGTTTAATTGTATGGGAATGGAAATGTCAGATTACTTTCTGCTGCTTGTCTAATCCTTTATTGACTCTGTTTTACCTCCTGGAATTTGCAAGTGTTCATTAATTCACACGAGTCATCACGTCTTTCAGATCAAATTAAAATGTAATGATTTATTTGGGAGGAAACTGGGTCGGCAAATTGATGGTTACGGCAAAGAAAATACTGCACACGGGGAGAGTTGATGGACCGCGTAATTCTTAATGAGGTCTAAAGGGTGCAAAATCAGTGGAACATCGGCAGGAAGAAAGCAAATGAATGTGTTTATCAAGATTCATGCAACATAAACAGAAATGTGTAAATAATTAAATAAGTGCGTTTGCTCTTTTGCTGATTAATGATTTCACCATTAATGGCCTTAAATGAGTTCTTACTTATCAGAGAACTAAGCGGCAACAAGACCATCCATGGCCCCACATAAAGCCCGAGTGGGAACGTAAAATGTAGAATTCATTCATCCAAAGATAAAGGTTCACATGACTTCTTTAATGGGGATCCAGGTTCTGAATTTCAATTTGTTGTAAATCTTTGAAACCCCGGAAAAGTGCAAAATGTTGTGTTTTCATGTCACCGTTGGTTTGTTTGTCTGTCTCAAGATAACTCAAAAATGTTACTGCAGATCGATGATATTTTCAGGAAATGTTGGGAATGGTACCCGGAACAGATGATGATCCAGAAGAGATCATGGATTCTGGACCACTTTGAAATGTTCATTAACATTGCAGTGAGTGGAGCTTAAAATTAGTTCCCAAATTTCTCGATGGATTATTGACTAATGTTGATGGGATTTGACACAGTCGTGGTGGGGGCCTCTATCTCCCCACCAAATTGCATCTGGATTGAATCCAGAATGAGGTCAGAAAAAAATATTTCATTTTAACATTGAAAACTCTATTTACGGGTTCAGAAATCAGTTAGAAATACAATCCAGATCACAATGTGGATGGTGTAAATCGAATTAGGAGGGGAATGAGCTGCTTGGAGGAGGTCTGTGCTCTCTGAGTGCTTTCTTCTTCTGTACGTACCCGTTGGTGTCCATCTCGCCTCCTCCCTCCTCATCGTAGGTGACCAGCTGCTCATGGATCTCCCCGCTGTTCTTCATACTAGCCAGCGAGTTCTTCTGGTAGCGCTTCCTCATCACAAACAGGATGACTATGACTGAAAGAAAAAGCTGCTCTTAGGACGTGTTCATTCTGCACAGCTGTGTGGAACAGAATTGGACAAAGCCCATGCATTCAGGTTACATGTAAGCGGTGCACATCTTTTCTGGTCAAGATATTAGTGGTTGTCTGGAAGATTTTAAACACAGTCGCCGACAGAATTCCTTGCCGTCTTCCCTGCTGAAAGGAAAGGAACTTCTATGAATTCAAAAAACCTGAGAGTAAAAATTGGCTGGGAGAACCACAACGGTATAAGAAATGGGGCTGGAAAACAAGGGAGGAAAGTGAAGCGCTAATGAGGGACTGAGACTAGAAAACATTGCAAGGAAGAGTGGCTGTTTAAGGTGCCTGAGATGTTTGCCTCAAGCAAGAAATCCTCAAATGAGGCCGCTCGATCAGAGACGAGCCGAGAAAAGAGAAGGAAAAGGAAGTCTAATAAACAGGAAGAGAGAGACTCGAAGAGCATAGGAGAGGAAGTGGAAACGAGCGTAAGAACACAATATGAGAAAGGGAGGAAAAGGAAGAAACATTGGACGTGGGGCGGTTGAGGGGAAACCGAGGAGAGGAAGGAAGGACAATGTATGGATATGAGTCTTTGGACGTGGACTCATTCAAACATGCCCAAACGCCGATTTATTCAACTTCAGGTATCTCTGTGAGGATTATGGATTATGTCCGCCAGGAGAAAAGATGGAAGAAGGCTGTGGAAATTAACTGGGTCGTTGTAGAGGGTACGCATCGCTAAGCCTCGATCAAATCAAATGAGAAGTAGTCGTTTCTTAAAAGTACGGCCACAGGTTTACAGCAGAGGAAATCACACTGAGCTAAATCGGGAGGCCGAAAAGTGATCATGACCCTCTGAAACAAACACACAGCGAGCAACAGGACGTCAAAGTCGTAAAGGTCAAAGCAAGGTTAGATCTGTCTTGATGCCAGATGGCGACCATTGAATGGCAGACAGAATATATGAAGACGGTAGAGATAGTTCAATGCCTTTGTGTTGAGTTTTTTTGGTCTAAGAAAGAAAGCGAGCTGAAAGAAACAGACTAAGGTTGTTCATTTAAGTGGTCAAGGTTGTGAGGAAAGGTGACCAGGAAGAGCGAAAGAAAAGAGGAACAAATGAGGAGCGCAGCAAGCAGTTTAGGGAAGAAGGAAAAGGAGGGAATGGGAGAAGTCGGGGTTCTGGAAATCAGGAGAGCAGACGGATAAGGAGGAGGATACGTTTGACATTAGATTAGGCCCCGAGCCTCGGTCCCGATATGACCCTCTCTCTCTCTCTCTCTCTCTCTCTCAGTGGACAGGCAGCATTAGCCATGCTTTTTTGTCGAGGGCGAGCGCGACTCATTTAAGTTTGCCTGGGAAACCGACAGATTAATCTTTTACAACATATGCTTCACAGTTTAATAAGCTCCGGCGATATCAGACTTAGAGGGAGGAGAGAGGAGGGGAATAAAAGGAGAGACTTTCTTTGTACGAAAACGACTGAGAAAAAATTATTTTCGTGTCAAACGGCGACTTTTTTTTTTTTGTGTGAGAAAATGCATTGGTGACTTGGGAGGGCGGTAAATTGCTTTGGGCCCCGGCAGATAATGGCAAGTGCATTAAATAGTTAATCGGGTTTGCGTTGGAGGGGGGTATTTGATAAAGAGCAAGAGAAACCAAAAGGGGGAGAGAGGGCGGCGAAGAGAGAGAGACCCAGAGGGAAAGAGGAGGAGGAAGATTGAGATGAAGGAAAAATGGAGGGGAAAAGACGCGATAGTGAAGGAGTGTATTAATAGTTAATAAGTCGAGTTTTTTGTGGCGTTTGATAAGCAGGCGGCACCTAAAGACCCGATAAGCTCTCCTCATTACCACTCCTATTCTTCTGTTGCTTTTCCCACAATTCTCCTCTGTAGCCTGTTTCTGTCTGGCTCTGTCACTCATTCCGCCTCACTTCTCCGTCTCGCCAGCATCTCGTCTGTCTGCCTGCTTCACCCCCCCCCCCCCATAAGTAAGACTAGATAAAAGTTTCTGCCACACCGCCTCCGTCCCTCTCAGTCTTTTAAGTTTGTCTTGTCTTTGCCTTTCTGCCTCGGTACTTCTCATCCCAGATCCCTCTTGTTTAGCCAACTATCTCTGATGTTTCTCCCACATAACTTGACAAGTGTCTCCCCCCAAAGTGAAAAAAAATAAGGAGCAGGGGGCGAACATATCAAAGAGAATATCAAGCTCACACAACCGCAGGCATCATTTCTACATCCGTCATTGCATTATTCATAAAACCAACAATGAAGGGAGGAGGAACGCTCCGTATGAAACCCCATTTATCACAAAGCAGGGACAAGCAGATCCGTGCACATGCCCCGATCATGGCTGGCTTCCTGCTTCATGCCCCGATCATGGCTGGCTTCCTGCTTCATGCCCCGATCATGGCTGGCTTCCTGCTTCATGCCCCGATCATGGCTGGCTTCCTGCTTCATGCCCAGATCATGGCTGGCTTCCTGCTTCATGCCCCGATCATGGCTGGCTTCCTGCTTCATGCCCAGATCATGGCTGGCTTCCTGCTTCATGCCCAGATCATGGCTGGCTTCCTGCTTCGTTGAAGCGTCACAATTTCCTCTTGGAAAAATAACTTTGGAAATTTTTCGCTTTCTTTTTTTTGTACCTGTTGATAGGCTGTAAAAGATGTCACCTAAATATCAACAATTAATATTTCCCTGTAAATGTCAAGCAAAAAATAAAGCAAAAGACGCCATCAGTTTAGGATCCCTCTCCGATTTCTTCAGACTCATGCCGAGCAGATAAACGATGATGCAGCAGAACCTTTCCCATTCTATGCATTCCTTCGACTCAATAGTCATTAGCATCAACATTAACCACAATGAGACTTGACCACTGTGTCCAGCATTCAGATGCAATATGTGGGCTAATGTAGCGAGGCTGCACGATGAGCGCGTTGCGAGTAATGAACGTTTCCACCAAAGACACAGGCTATGGAAGAACAGAAGAATAAGTCCATGAAAGGAAGAAAGAGAAAGAAAGAACCTCCGAACTCACCCAGGATGGTCAGAATGCAGAGCAGGATGGCTATCAGTGCGTGAACGCTCATGCCCATCCTCCGGGCGCCGGCTTTACACTGCGTGGCAATCCGCCTGGCGTCACACCGACATGACTGCAACAGGGAGTTCGTGTTATTTCACACACAACGAAGGCTGAATCATTGTTTGCCAGACATTCCCTTTGCCCCGTCTCCACAGATAGAAAGCTGGGGCTCAACCATACTTTGTCTCTCATAGGATGCAGATGCATGCGGTGTTCTCAGAGGTCACCATGACACTCCCTGTACTCCGTTTCTTCTGAGCCCGGGTGTGCCGTATAGAGCCGGTCAAAAAGAGCCGACCCTCATCCAGACTGTGTGCGTCAGTGAGGCTGGTCAGTTGCGAGTTTGTCTTGGCTCCGCGTCCCGGGTGAGATTGGCGTATTTAAATGGAGGCTTAGACAGGGCGGGGTTGGCTACTCCAACGCTCGGTTCCACGTTGACTGGGATGTACGGAGGAAATGTGCTTGGGTTCATGCGTACGCACGGTTTCATACATCTGGATTTTTATGTGCGTACGATGTTTTCGAGATTTGAGCGTTCGCCATGTTCCAGTAGGAAATCCACGGACGTCTTTGTACACGAGCCCCCATGTGTTCCCTCTGGGTGTTCAGGGGGGGTGGAGGGGGCTGTGTGGCGAGCACTTGGTAACAGGTCTCTCACCCAAGAGGTTTATGGATAGTGGGCGTAGTTTTGCGCCCATAATGTTTTGCCGCTCTTCTTAATGCATTCTTGATTTAGCAACTGAGAAGGGACGAGCAGTGACCCACATTTGCCTCCGAGTCATTCCTCATCCTGCCACGTTACTGCCATTGAGTTTTTCTTTTCCTCGAGAACATGTATGTATCCTATAACACACACTTGTTGTTTTCTGTATTATTACTTTATATAACATGCTTTTATTAGTTTGATCAAGATTGATCAATGAAGAGGAACACTCCCTGTACTCCGTTTCTTTAGACAGATAACGGGCAACCTGCACTAACGCTTCGTTATGAGATACAGTGATGATTGGATGCTCTTTGTCCTCGTATTCCTCACGCCCCTTCCTCATCTGTTAACGTGGCTTTGACAAAAGGATAAAGAAAACTAATTTTGCGTTGCATGCAGGTCCTAAAATAATCTCAGTTTAGTGCACAACCCTCACACAGACCTTTATTGCCAGTTTGGTGATGCTGGTCTGAATGGGCCTTCCCCCATCAGTGATGCGCACGTAGATGCTGTAATCCTTGGGGTCGTCCAGGCTGAATGGCCCACTCCTCACAATGATGTCCGCTGTGTTGTCTGAAAGGAGAAGCACGTCAAAACAATGGGCGGTCGTACAAAACGGCGCTGTCGATCAAGAACAAGTTTTACCTCGCCTGCCTCCCAAAATATCTGTCTAATTTGTGTGACTCATCGCTTCATCTCTCTAAAGCTGGTCTAATGTTCACCTGCTTCATCTTTAAAGTGTATTTATAAAAGCGAGCGTCTCACAAGAGTCGTTACATAACGGCGGACGGATCATTTGCCATTATCTGTCAGCGTGGTGCATTTCGGATTCGAGTCCTTTGAGATAAATAAATAAATAATGGCAACATCATAAAAACATGAATTTGTGGCATCCTGAACAAAAACCCACAAATTTGCCAATGTTTTATATAAAAGCACCGGCATCCCGTTCTCCCTGTCGTGACTAGGATTGCCCAGTCCAGAAACAACATTCCCCCCCCCCCCCCCCCCCTGTTGATGGCAGTGTATTAAAGTCAAGAAACAAGATACCAATAAGCGAAACATCCAAAAGAAAGGAATGAGGGAATTGAATGAAACGGCGCAGAACAGAACAATCCCTCTTCAGCAGAGCTGACCAACAATGCAGTCATTAGTCAAATCCTTGACAGGCACAGGTTTCCTGCTGAGACGCCGGGGAGAGCGCCCCCCCCCCCCCCCCCCTCCCCCTTACATCCCACCGTTGGAGGAATTTCAGAGAACACAATGACAGGAAGGAGTTTTGTGAACGCGCAAACATACCTTCGAGACGCTCTGTTGAATGTTCAGGTTTAATGGAACATTTAAATAAAAACAGAGCGCTGCTGACATTCAAACACAAATTATATCGCCGTTGGTAAAGTGTCTAAAAGCCAATCTCTTGGCAGGGCAATTTAATCTATCCTGGGGCCTGTTTTTTTTAAATTAACTCCATCGTTGAGGCCTTAACGCATAACGGCTTAAAGGGATTGCTTCTGTGTAACTTTCTCACCAAAGTTGCACAAAATATGTTTTATTGTTGAATTTCTTCATGCATCCAATTGTTTAAAGGCAGCAAAGTAAAAATCCGTTGTTCATTCATAAGCTAATAATGCAAAAAGCGCACCCAGCCAGTGGAGGATTGATGTGTTTGTGGAAAGTTGTCTGACACTTAAATGAGTTTTCATATATCAGGTCCCCACCTAGAAGACAACTTGATGCCACAGAGGCTCTATGTGTGGGAGGACATGGCTGCAAATGCCGCTTATCTGACTGAATAAAAGATGAAAACAGCTTCTGTTGTCCTTCATCTCGTCCCTCCTCGCCGCGTCCTGCTCCGTCTTTGTTTGAATTCATTCGTCATGGGTTTCTGTACATTTCTCACTGTCCTCTCTGTGCTTCTTTTGCCTCATCTCTCTCTCTATCTCTCTCTCCCTCTCCCTGCATCTCATTAGTCATTTTGTCTTCATATCTTTGTTTTTCCTCCTTCTCCTCTCTCTTGTCTGTCTGGTATTAATGCGGCGAGCCTTGTGTAGCTGCCTGGTCTCAACACAGAGTCCTGTCACTTCGCTGTGCAGCTACACTGGACTCCTGGAAAGTGTGTGTGTGTGTGTGTGTGTGTGCGTGCGTACTTGCGTGGTCTGTTTCTAATGAAAGCATTTTTTTTCGACAAGTTTTAAAGAGCTGGTAGTTGATGAATATTTTAATAGCCCTCACTTTGCAGCTCTTGTTGCGCGCGCGTGTGTGTGTGTGTGTGTGTGTGTGTGTGTGTTAAGTGGTGTGGGATGCTGTCAGATGATTTTTTTCTTTTGGAGGGGGGTACAGGCCCACAGGAGACAACGGAGGTTCACACTGACGTCCAGCACTTAACAAACAACTACCCACCTCCTCCTTTCCCGCATTCCCTTCTTCACCTCTTTTCTGTGCCGTCTCTCCCCTGTCTCTTTCTGTTTTCCTCATTTCGAGCTTTCGTTTGTTTGATGCCACCGTTGCTCGTTTTGCCACTCGTTCTTCCCCTTCTCTCATCTTCGTTCCCCTTTCCCACCTTCTGTCGAGCCTTCACACCTTCATCTTCCCCTGTACCCCTCTTTTCTTTCTATTCTCAACTGTCTCGCGCTTTAATATTCATCGCTCGACTCCTTTCAGTCGCACTCTCAGTTTCTCTATTTATTCTCGTGTTTATCCTCTCTCGCGCTTCATGTTTGCTCCATCACCCATCTTCCTCAATCCTAATCTCTTCATCTTGGCTCCTTTCATCTTTTCTTCCACCTCTGCCTCGTCTGTCCTCCCTCAACCGTCAGCCCCTCCAGGCATGAGCAGAGGAAATAGGCGAGGCAAGTTTCTGCCTTTTTACCATCTGTTTATCTTCCTTTCAGTATGTTTCATGTTTCACTTAAATTAAATAGCAACACTTCACCTCAATCTTTCATCTGACTACCGTAGGCTTTCATCTACCCCCACTTTTAATATTTGACTAGAACAGTTGGTAACACTTTTCTCCGGGCTTTCATTTATTATAAGGGCATGTGATGATCAAAAATTAAATTAGATTAAAACTGTTTTATTTCTGCCCCTTTTTTGTTCTGTTCTTAAGTTGAAAAACCTAAATAGACTTTGGAAAATCTGACGTAACGGAGGACCAACCTTCACCTAAATATCAATGTCTGGATCAAAGTAAATGACTGTAATAAGTTGCACATCGTTGTATCTGTCATTGTCTTTTCAAGTCTCTTTTATTTTTTTCAGACTTTCACTTTTATATCTTATATTTACTCCAACTGAATCTGTTGACTGGAGATGCTGTTTTGATGACAGAATAATTATAATAGTACGTTTGCCTTCACATTGATTATGATGGAGCTGGCAGCAGCCGGTTGCTATGGTGATAGATTGAAATATAGCTTTTATCTGGGCATCGCTGGCTTTGTGCAATTGCGGCTTCCTGAAATGGCATGCGAGACCGCCACCATAATATATGTAATCAGTAAACAGAACAAACGGTTGTCTTAACCACGCTAACAATCTCTCAGTCGATCCACCGCTTTGGCCTATCCAGAAATGGTAATATTGCTGTGAAGTTTTTCATTTATTTTCCAACAGGGGATGAATCAAAATGATTATTTGGTGATCCTTGGAGACTTTAATCTATCACCCAAGGCTGCTCAGAATTAATTATTCCATTCAGTTATTCATGGATATGTTTCAGGATTCACCACACGTACATCTTATTCAGATATTTATGACTCACTATGGCGATGCATGAATATTTGTTCTAGTGGCCCCATGGTAAAACTTGCCTTACGTGCTAAACATCAGCACATTAGCATTGTTATTGAGAGCATGGTAGCATGCTGGCATTAGATTTAGGCCAAAGCACCACAGTGGGCAGATACAGCCTCCCAGGGCCGCTAGCGTGACTCTTCACTGCTTGTACAGACAAACACATAACGGCCATTATCGGTGCTGGAGAGCAGTGAACTACCTGTAATTAAAGTACTTAAAGTGCCTTTTATAGCAGTGTGTTGGTAGTTGGTAGAGCTAAATATTTGCACGGCAATTTAATTAAGCGAATCATTTTATCTGTAGGAACTGCAGAAATTGTTGGGCCATTAAAGGAGATCAACGATTTCCACTTTCATTTCTTTTCAACAAGCGCCGTACCTCCTTCCATTCAGCCCGACGGCAGTGAAAGTAAAAATTTATTCAAACATTTAGATCTATGTTCAAGTCAAAGTTCAACGACGCGCCTCCTTACTAAATGGTTGACCTCTTGATGGATTTTTTTTAACGCACTACTGTCCTTTATTTAAAAAAAAAAAAAAAAAGCCTGCAATAATGTGCGACATCCTCCTCTAACATTCTCTGCAGGGATGCGTTTTGAGCACACAGAGGAGCATCTGTGAGTCCACCGAGGCACTTGCTCTCATTATTCACAGTATGTGCCGTTGTACACTCGAGACAGCACTTACGGTCCCAGACAGGCTCTCTAAATCCCCCCCATCTGGCCTGGAAAACCAAAGCATGCTTTGAGATGTTAAAATTATTTCAACTTTCAGCAGGAATGCACTGCCCTCGAAAGATGTTTCAGTGGTTGCATAGCAACAAGTGCTCAGTCCAGCAGTTCCCCTCAGCAGTGTTCAGAGCAGCAGCCATCAAAAAGGAAGGTAAATCTGTTTTCGGTGGACACAAAGACTTACTGCCATAGTCTTTAATGGAGAAGTTGGAACTCTCACTGCCCAGGCTGAAACTGAATGAAGCTGGCTGGTCGTCTTTATCTGCAGCTCTCAAGGATCCTATCACCTAAGGAGGGATGAAAATAAAATGAGTCCATCCCAGACACAGCCTTTGTTCATATCGAGAGCAGAGTAAATACATTTAGCATACATTAGCATACATTGCATTTGTATAAGCATTGTCAAACGTCTAGCGTACAGTTTGAGCTGGAGATTGTTGGCCCTGGATCAGTTTGCATTTTTTCATTTTCCTGTACTAAATATAAAAACAGCTACAGGTCCAGGTTTGAAAAATGCTTCTATGTAACAAAATCAACGTGTTTTTGTTACCGTATTAGTGACGTCGTTCTCACACAGGAAGATGTCATCCACGACCAGTTCAGGCTTGTTATCATTGATGTCCTGAACTGTGATGTTAACTGTCGCGAATGACTCCAAGCCTACAATGTGTGGAGAGAAAAACATCAGCCGCAGCGATGGGAGCTGGTTACAGGAGCTTTAGAGACTGCAGCACTTACTTATCTCGAGTCTCACATTGTGCTGACAGTGGAAAGAGTCAAAAGAAATTGCTCTGAAGACACCTGTAGTGTCTTTAGAGCTCAAGTACTGGGGAATGGAAAAGTCTGTCTGACTCATCATGTAACTTTATTTAATGCATAATGCAAACTGGATATGGAGTTGGAATTAATCACCCTGTTGGTTTTTTTATATGATCTTTGCACTTATACAGTCACACAGCTGCTTATCTTTTATTTTGTATTTGCGTCTGACTGCTTTGCCGCGATTCAGATCAGATCTGTGTTTGCTCAAACTGATTAAGGTCAAGTGACGAGAGAGATTTATATTTGTGAGCCTGTGTTTGACTTTTTTTTTTGTCACATTAAAGCAGCTTTGCATTTATTTCAGATCAGTGATGTGTTTCTTTTGAATGTGCATCTTTTGGATGAATGTGCGGGTCTCTTGCCTGTCTCCCGTGTTGAGGTACTATCTTTAGTACAGTACATGTACTGTATATCGGGGACCTTGTCAAGCTCAGGGGAGCATTGTGTTCCTTTAGCATCTTGACAAGACGCTAAAATAGATGTCGGGATTTCATTCATTTCTGGTCTAAATATACAAAGTTTGATTTCGGAGCTGCGAGTGAACAAAAAGACCCACTAATGCGATTTTCAAGCGTGCGATCTCTCATCCTTGTGTGAATCACCCAGGT
Organism: Brachionichthys hirsutus; assembly: GCF_040956055.1. Classification (NCBI taxonomy): domain Eukaryota; kingdom Metazoa; phylum Chordata; class Actinopteri; order Lophiiformes; family Brachionichthyidae; genus Brachionichthys; species Brachionichthys hirsutus. The sequence goes on along the minus strand of NC_090903.1, from coordinate 12,789,202 downwards.
GTTGTGGCAAAATAGTAAAGCTATATGAATTCTTATTAAAGCCCGACTTTCGATAAATACACAAGAGCTGCACACTTGACGAGGGAACACAGTGTTTTTGGGCATGTGTTTTGCTGTTACACACGTGGCATTAATTTTAAAGGAGGTTTGATTGCGCAAAAGAGCTATAGGATTAATAAACCACTGCGTGACCTACCGCTTGGCTCCTCCTGTGCCTTAACTTGAAACACATGTGTGGCCTCCAGTTCCCTGTCCAGCCTCCTCAGGGTGGACAGCTGTCCCGTGAATGGGCTGATGCTGAGCGGACAATCCTTGTCCAAGATGGAGTACCTAACCGGAGAAAGCGACAGGATCGGTACAACAGCTGTCTGTTAACGCTATTCGTTCTTTGCGGACGTCCAGCATCCTCGTACCGTATCCTCGTGTCGGCTCTATCGGGGTCGCGGGCTGTGACTGTGCCGATGTTGTTCACAATGCTTTCTTCCACCACAGTAAAATAGTACACGTGCTGCGTGAAGACCGGTGGCTCATCGACATCCAAAACGTTGATGTGTACCTGTGAGTTTTCAAATATTCATAAGAAGAGAAAGACAGGTTTGGTAATCAGTGGGAATATAAATGGAATGGAACTTCTTTGTTCTTAGTTTTGCAATTAGTGACTCTTAAATTGGACGTACTTCAATTTGACTTGTGGCCGTGGTGCAATTTGTTACTTGCTTTATGAATTTAATGAAAAGTAGGATTCTATTTATTCCTGGAGGGAGACAGGAAGGCTGCAGTTGTCCTGGCTGATAGTTACCTGGGCTGCGGTGACGGCACTGTTCATATTGTCAGCTGGGAAACGTAGATTTTCTCGCACCTGGATGCTGAAAGTGTAGCTGCTTGTCTTCTCGAAGTCCAGAGGCTGTCGGTAAAAGCAATACATGAATGTGAATGCAAGCCAAAACACGCTAGAATTAGCAATTCACTTGGCTTTTCATTTAAAAGCGAGCATAAACCACAATTTTTGAGTTCCTGTGGGGCACAAGTGAACTCTTTGGTCATGATGCGGCACTAAATATACTATGATGTATGATGATCGATGGATTATGTGGAAGGCTTTCCCTTATTAACACCATGTCTTTGAGCCTTAATGTCTGGACTGTGTGATGCTGAGGTGTTTCCTATTAGGATTTATCCTCAGACCTGTGCTGTACTCTTGTTTTTAGTATGGAGGCACATTTGTACTTCATTTTCTCTGTGCTCAAAACATCTCCTGTCCTTATACTCACTGCATTTACACCTGCATCACTTCACCGAGGACAGCCGTTTCTGACAGGTGTAAAAAGGCACTAAATTTCACAACTCAGCTGGAGCAACCCTGGTAAATTCCTACTTTGGATTTGAGAAAACATTTAAATGTCTTTTTCCCTCCATTTAAAACATGTTACCAGGCATGGGAATAGCTCCTTGCTTTCACCTTTTCAGCATTGGCACGTACTCAGAATTGTAAAGTGATGTGGACACATTTTCCATTCAATTAATCTGAGGCAGCAGGCACTGCCTTCTGTCAGTTTGCCACTTAACATTCATTTCCCCTGTATTAGAAATAACCTGCCGTTCAGTTAAATGTTTCTTTGATTTATTTTTTATCTGTTGACGGTACACCACAGGTAGATATATTCTTGTAACTGGATTACTCATGGTAACAGGTATGCTCAGTCGCAGTGCATCAAAGGCATGTTTAAACAGCTTAACAAGAATAAGACCTTAACCGAAGTGTGGCTGATAGCTGGCTTAGTCTGTGTGTAAACACAGTTGGCAAGAAAGAGGAGAGGGGCTGCAGAGCAGAGAGATGATTGGTGCATTCCGGGTCGGCGTGGGCACAAGGTATTACAGACCTAATTTCGTGAAAATACATTTTTCGTTCTCTGATGTTGTAAATACTTTCTCTGAAGAGCACAATCAGTAAAGCAAACCTGTGAGGATTGCATGCGCAAATTGCTCAAACAGCTATAAGTTGTTAAAAAAAGATTTTGAGGCGCAAATGTCAGGGGGGGTAAATGGAGATACAGCCTGGGTTTATACCTGTGGTGTCAATTTACCCCTAACAGCTGTGTAAAATACACTAGGCTTGAACCTACTTCTGATATAAAGCAATCAGCGTTGGCATAAACAGATCGGGAATATCTGATGGAGATTGGAGGTTGACTAGATAAGCTACAGACCAGGATCTGTTTTCTGTGAGAACCGAATGGCACTGATTTGTGCCAAAAGTGGCCTTCCACATGTATTTCGTGTTAAATTATAGCGGTCCATTTTTGCTCCCTCAAACACATTCATACCTCCATACATGGGCAAGGTGTGAAGTGAGGCAGCTAGCACCTCAGATTGAGCAAAGTAGCACACAGGTTGACGTTGCTGCCGTTCTATGTAGAGATGTTGTACTGCAATTTTTAAAAAGTGCGCAGTTGAAGTCCGTTCATTGCTACAAATAAAAGCCAAACAAGGAAAATATTATATCTAACCATAAACAAAATGCTCAAAAATGAACTACCAATCGAAACGGTATATGATTAATAAGGGAAAACCAACACAGAATCTTAAGCATCACCGCATGTCACTGATTAAATCTGACATGACCTCAGTCTGGTGTGATACCTTCACCAGATGTGTTGCGATTGAGCTTGTTTCAAAAAGTAGTAGTCAGCAAGCAATAAGCTAAAAGTTATAAATAAGTGTGAAATGTCCTGTCTGCCACTTCTGAGGTGAAGCTGCAGCATGAATAAAAATAGAACCAAATATCGAACAAAAGAGGAAAGACAGAAAGCCGAAACACCAACAATTCCACAATAGAAAAGGAGCAAATTGATTCATGTATATGCCAAAGATTGATAACAGCCGGTGTTCTCTGCTGCGGAATAATGAAACCATCACATCTTCCAAAGAAGTAAAACAAACAGGTATTTCAATCCATTTGAGGAGGGGGCGCCGAAGACAAAACAGGGTTGGGAGCCACCGATTGGGCACAGCAAACGCGGCAGACAACTCGCTGAGTGTGGAAGAATAAAGCATCCAATCAATATTCTCACACAGACGCCAACAAATGCCAGGGAGCATTTAAAAATACAAAAATGTCTCGATAAAGAGTTAGCCTTCTTTACCAGCAGAGCCTCCTACCTTTTTTAGCATGAGGTTGCCGTCCTTGATGGGGCTGAGTTCGATATCAAACATTTTGTTGATGTCGCTCGGGATGATGAAGATGGGTTCTTTGTTCTGGACCTGGTCTCTGTCCTCCAACTCCAGAGTGCCTATCTTGTCATTCACCTTATGGTCCTCTGGAACATGTAGTTCATACGTTCCTGCATATGTGAAACAGATATTTAGAATCATATACAGTACTGTATATATACAATAAGTTTATAGCAAAATGCAAAGATTTGATCCTTTAATACATTTTTAGCATGCAATTTCTTACGTCGGGTGAAGGAAGCTATGTTGTCATTGGCGTCGGCGATGGTGATGGTGACAGAAGTGGTGGCCGTGCTGCCAGAGGCCATGCCTCTCATGTCCTGAGCTTTAACCACAACCAGATACTGACTCTTGGTTTCACGGTCCAGAGTGTTTGTCTTGCATCTGATCACACCTGTGGACAAACGGTAGTGAGGCCGCTACCTGTGAAGTCGGCTGAAAGTACCAATCGGCACATCTAACACCTAAATTAACACGAGAAAGTAAATGTTGATGCAGGGCTACGGCTCGGACGTCCTACCTGTTATGCTGTCGATTTCGAAGGCAGAAAGGTCGTGGGTCAGAGAGTACCTGAGCTCTCCATTAGCAGTGGTGGGGTCATCAGCGTCGGTCGCCTTCACCTCGATTACTTTGGTTCCTGGTTAAGGGTAAATGCAAAAGGGGTTCTACATCATCAATAAACACCAAGCCACAGTATAAATCACGATTACGTGCTCAACACTCGTCTAAATCAGCAATGCACCTTTTCTCACAGATGGATGTGCTAATGAATGCGACAGGTGCTGGCAGGTGTTTCATTTTCCAAAGACCTTTCACAGTCCATGTATTTTTAATGGAAGTCATCACTGGGGACTAAATTTAAAATGTGTTCTTGCAGTGATGGAAAAATTTGTGCAGCAAGTATTTAATTTTGCATTTATGATTTTGGCATTGCAATTTGGAGTGGTTTGACCACGATGACTTTTCCACCCCTATATAGACCACCATACAACACATACTGCCTGTGATACGCTGGCGACTCACCAATCATTGATCTCTCCATAACGGATCCATTATATGCTCTTGGGAAAATTGGAGTGTTGTCATTGATATCAGTCACGTGGACGACAAAGTCTCCAGCGTCCTCTATCAAGTTGTCGTTCCCATCGAACATGCTGGCAGTCAGACGGTATGAGCTCTTCTCCTCTCTGTCCAGAGCTCTAGAGACAAACAGGTCGCCTTTGCCATCTACCGTAAAGATGGTGTTGGCTCCTTCGCCTTCTATTTGGAAATGTTTAACCTTCAGTGTCTGGCTCGACTTTAGCTGTGAAAAGAAAGAATAGAATAATAGTGGCTCCTATCTTAACTTGAATTTTCTGAACTGAGTGTGCCATCAAACATGCCCAGATTATTTCACCTGCCGGGTTCAAAAGGACTGCTGATGCTAACCTACCCGTCCTATCTTGTAGGCAGCAGGTGCAGGTTTTTCTTCCTCCACGTACATAAAGTTCCATATCCAGTCCCTCTTCTGCCTGAACAAGATAGGATGAGACTCCTTCTTCACAATCTCAGAAGGGTCTCGCTCTGCTGCCTCCACCACTGGAGGGACAGGATCTTCAGGAGTTGCAAAAGAGATGGGCAAGACTACAGTGGCCACGAGCCCCATAGTCCACAGCTGGAGCCAAGCCATTATCTAGAACAGAAGGGAGCAAAAAGAAACTGGTAAAAACATGAAAAAGGGTGAGGGAAGGAAGAGTTGAGCACAGAATAAGTGATGTGAGGAATAAGGCATGAAAATGGAGTGAGAGGAAATGAGAGTGGAATCAAAAAAAAGAAGAGCGAGGAGATCACATTAAACCCACTTATCAGTCATGGACAGACTCCTTTGCTGTGCCAGGGTGAGACTCAGAGTGAAGGCCAAGGACTCTCTGTCCCCACGCCGCCAGCTGCTGAGCTTGAGTTCTATAGCTATCATTTAGGAGCGGGGCTCTTAAACCTTTTCAGCCCGGGTCCCTAATGAAACATTTCTCATCTTGGGACCCGGGCTGAGGAATACCACTACTGTGGTCACATGGGAATCTATTAAACATGGGTCTGTGACCCATTTTGGGTCCTGACCCACCGCCTTAGCATGAGAGAGAAAGTCAGAAGCAGAAAGAACGAGACAGAGATGGAGAGAGGAGCTGACATTAAAACCACTTAAGATGTCTCTCTTTATCATCCATTAAGAAAGGCCGTTTGTCATAAAGGGACGATTTGACATTTTGAGATCTTCGTTGGTATTTCTTTTCTCCCATTGAATACAGCTCATCAAATTGTAGATAAAAGAGAAGGAGTACAACACAGTGAGAGACTTGTTGCTGATAGCAGTTCTTGAAATCTAGAATAATTGGGTCAGTTTTGCATATTCGATTTAAAGTCCCGTTCCATCGTGCTCTGATAGACGCTAGCAACTGTAAAAACCAAACCGCAGCTTCCTCGTGCGTTTCAAATGCATGGCTGCATTTGCATGAAGATGGCTCCAACACAGCCAGCTCTGGCAAATCCAGTGCATGCCTTCATTAAGCAAGAAAGGTTTCCATTTGGCTCGGTCTAATGCACAAATCTGGCAAATCTTATTCCTAATGGAGCAACTGAAATGGAAGATGAAACGCTTTTTGATAAATGGCTGTGTTTTAATACCAAATCTGTCTTTAAAATAATCGTTTCTTACTCCAAATGCGTGTTTGTTAGTTTGTTTTTGTGGCAGTGCTATTTTTGCTCATCACCATAAATAAATAAAGAGACAAGACTAAGACTGTGCAGCCACATGAGCGTCTCGGTAAGGCTATAATTAAAAGAACGCTAAAGAGAAATAAACCAACGTGTTGGACGAGCTTAAATTCAACCTGATAGCGTGACAGCAATCACCAAAACCGACCACACGTGGAAACACAAGGGATCACCAAGGTCACTAATCAAACCTCGGTCGCCCTCGGAAACCCTGAGCTTTCCAACCATTTCTAAGTGTCATTTATATCACACTGCACCAGGGCCTTCCTGAGGCTGGGTCTTAACAAGGATCCCTGACCCACACACTGAAAACTTTAACTTAACAATCCACTTTGTTGGAAACGTAAAAAATGATGACATGCCCAAAACATACTTCGATGTAAGTTGCCTTGCAAAGTCGGCGCCATTGACAGACACCGGTGGGTGTTGGGCCATAAAGAAAATGTATGTGGTTCTCCGTGTAACAACGAAAACAAATCAAGCACCAATTTGATGGAATCGCAATTTAAATGTCAACGAAACTTGCACCTCTTCTGATTCGTTGGCAACGAGTTCGATGTTTCACCGCCTTGCATCAGTTGCTCCTGCCTGCAAGCCAGCTCTGCTTGACCAAAACAAAATGCATGTGACTGCCTTATACATTGTCATCGCCCCCCCCCCCCCGTTCTATCTAATAAAACAGAAATGCCAGGGAATTAATCTTCCAAACATTTTAGTCTATCTGTTCTCCAGAAGATATCTTAGCGCAGCCCCATCGACAGATTAGTGCATTTTATTGTCTTCCAACCATTGGGGCGGGGGAGAGATTACGATGAAGGGATTATGCTGGCACACTGTCCTCCCTCTAATGGCCTAATCTCGTACTCATCTGACCTCTGGCCTCTTCACACAATCAGATCAAACAAGAACACAACAGCGTTTTTCTCCGTTTAGTCCATCTCCTTTCGTTTCGGTTTGAATTTATTGTATATTTCTTTCCTTTGGTTCGTTTCAGGACTAGATTTATGAAAAGAAAGAAGTACTTCAGTAGCATTTACTCCTGAATGGCAGGTTCAGTGGGCACAGATAGGACAGCGCTCGGAGATATATATATATTTTTTTTTTGTGGACTAATACCTTGATCTCCCTTGCCTCTCTCACAGCAACACATTTTTCTTTGCAGGAACTTGATAAATAAGCACTTTTTGACATCCATTTTTCATATTGTAGAATTTAAACCTTCATCTTGTCTAGATGGCAGAGATGTAATTGAGCCGATAAAATGATTCGCTTTTTTTTACTCTACAGAAACACAACCCTGAAAACCATAAACTGGTTAAAGTGAATACTGAAATGTAAAGGAGAAGGATTTAAAAAAAAAAAGAGTTTTCTTCTTTTCACTCAGATTCACTTTGTGTCTTTAAAGTTAAAATATACAATGATCAAATCGATACTTTTCTTGAAACTAAGGCCAATTTGGCTTCTTCAGGCTCTTCCTGTGAGCTGCTTCTGGCCACGCGTGTTTCCTGTCAGCATCCTGCGCCGTCCCACTTTGTTTTAACTGAGCACCAACTTCTATCCTTCCTCTCAACGTGAGCTGCACATGTATGTCCTCACGCAGTGAGTTCTGAAGACGTGTACCCACATGAATTCTTTTAGGACTTCTAAGGAAAACAATGATAGATGAGCAGAGTCTGTGATCTATGTTTATTGAAGATCTTTAAATTCATATGCGACAAGCCTTTTGTTAGTGTTAAAAATTTGTATTTCATCCAAACCGAGACCTTCTTATTTTTCTTTCGGATTGTCCCTTCAGGGGTCGCCACAGCACACTTCACCCTGTCCTTTGCATCGTCCTCCCCAACACCAGCCACTCATGTCCTTCACTGTCCCTCCGCCACCTGTCTTTTCCTAAAATAATTAGACAAAAAAAAGCAGCCTAAACAAATTTACATTCTCATGAAAGTCGCTGAATTTGCACTGGAACAGAATTGAAGCTGGCCATTTATCATGCATGCAAGACCTTCACGGTTGATAAGATGATCATGAAAGAACAAAAATAACAGGCACATAAATCTATTAAGCAAACGTTGGCTGTCCCGGATAAAATATTATGTATATAGTAAAATATGTCTGTAAGGATAACGGTAACACTTTGACGAACAGCTTGACTCAGAATGTCGCCAACGCTCGCTCCTCGCATGTACGATAACATCCTATGTTTGGGTTTGCACGACATTTATTTTTGTAATGACAAATCCATGGAGGGTGTTTTTCCCCCAAAAAGGGCATTTTTTCAAAAGTGCATTTCCTCCTTTAGTGAGCAGCATCTTACTCCCTTCCTTTTATCAGTGACGGGAAGCGTAAACACAATGCCTTCTGGGAAATGCCATCAGCTCTGCTAATGAAGGGTCATGATTAGCGCGCAGACACGCCCTTCCTGGTATTCATCTCCCGACTGCTTGAACATCTCACTTTGTTTTGTCCTTTTTTTCCCTTTGCTGCGATGGCGTCCCTCGATGCCTGGCACTCTATCTTACACTTTGTCATTCTTTTCAAGCAAGTCTTTTTTTTTTTTCTTAAATGCATCCACGCCTCTCTTGTCGAATCTCTCAAGGTGAAAACTGCATCTTGTATTCACACAGTCTATTCCAGTCTCCTGTCTGTCATTCCTAGTTTTCCTCTTCTCACCTTTTCTTCTTCACCTCTCTTTCTCTCTCTCTCCCATCCGCCCCTTAAAAGCAGATTTTGCACCATAATCATGGTGGTACAGAGGATTAATTGACTGATGCAGCTGGACTTTAAAGTCAAAATGCAATTCTAGCTTCATGTTAAAATCAACAGAGGCTGCAGAGGATGATGTATGGAAAGTGACAGGGGCACTGTGTGTGATCAAGAAGATGTAAATTAAGTTTAGACTTTTCTTTATACACTTGTTAATACCTGTCATTTTTATTTATGCCGTATTCGTTATGTTAATCACCTTTTAATTCCCCTCTCTAAACAGCGAGCGCTCTGCGTGGAAGTTATTTATGGCATCATCTATCAAAAGCCTCTTTCAGAGTTACGAGGAATAAATATCATTCTGGAATATCAGTGGATCCACCACACATTGGCCCCCCCAGGCGAGGGAGTGTGCGAAAGAGACAGAGGAGCAGAGATATATAGTTGTCATTCTCAGGAATGTTTTGTGACTGGCAGACAGGTCTGACCCAATTTCACTCAACCAAAGGCTAAAACATGGAAATGAGCGAGCAGAACTTTATAATGCCGGCGGTTCCTGAAGGGTGGTTGAAGTTCACGCATGAGGATGGTTGCCATTTTATGTTCTTTATAGACAGAAATAAAAATCCAGCTCAGCCTTTCATGGTGAAATCCTGAGGACGGACAAGGTCTACACTTACTTGTTTTTTTTATGATCTGTTATTATATCATACCTTCAAACCTGATCGTCATCTCCTTGACCAAATAATACGCACCTGATCCCACAATAACGGAGAATTTAGCATGAATGAATACGTCTCAGTACAACATACATGTATGACCTGATATGGAATATCAAGCTACAAGCTCGATCCCTGCAGAATGAGTCTTTTTGGACAATATTCTCCCTACAGATGTCAACATTTCAAAAAAATAATTGTAGGAGATGATAGACTTTATAGAATGCAAGCCATTTCTGGAACCATTACACTGGTGTGACAGGACGGGGGGGGATGTTTGCTGTGCGTACCACCAATCAGGAGATTAGCAAAGCAGCTAGTAGCGGTTAGCAGCTAATTCCATGATGAAGAAAATTAACCCTAAAAAAGTCACTGCTCATCCTTTGAATTTAAGACAAGACCTCCCCCCCCACCCCCACCCAACAAGATTCTATTGTCTGCTGTCTGTGTAAAAAAAAAAAGAGGCTATTCTTAAAGCCACTCATGGTCCCCTGGGGAAAAACCCTGCTGACTTTGGTGGTCACATGACCTTGTCTTTAGCGCCGCTCTTAAATTTATACATGCCTGCCGCATAACGGAGCAAGACCGACTGCCCCAATATCTGCTATTACTCCCCGGAGGCAGACCGTGTTTAAATTTGATGACTTTAAAAGAGCCATCCAGAGGTCACATTCACAAAAGGCAGGGCTGTGCGAACAACAAGAAGAAGTCACGCCATCCTTTCTTGTCAACAAATTAGTCCCTGTGAGTGCAAGAGGAGCCCGGCCAAGTTTTGATGAAGAAAACAACTGTCTCAAAATCCAATCCTTGACAGTTCAAACCCAACTGAGGTTACTTTTATTGCGTTGTTTATTTGTCTGTTGGTGCACAGGAAGTGATTCCACAGCCTCAGATCTCTGTTCCACTGCTGAGCACTATTGTGTGTCTGTTGTTTAGATTAAAACAGGTTTAATCACTGAGCAGCGAATTCTAACAATCTGTCTGCCAGCCACACCAGACACTGCTACCACACACACACATGCGCACACACACCCCTACACACACACACACATGCTGCAGTCCTTTCCTGTTCTGATTGATGCTTGTGAATTTTCTAGTTCTAGTATTTTCTTTCGCAATCACATAAATCAGATTTTATTAAAGCAGGCAAGTAACGGATGATGTCGGCCAGCTTTAGAACAGACAGTAACGACATTCATCTGAAACTAATTTAAAGCCCGGGGCGTTTTCCACATCGGTTTCGGCTCAGCTGTCAGACCCTCTTTCTGCTGAAGGCTACGTTTTCAGCAGCACCCCCTAAAACTGAACGGTTATAGGATTCGAACCATGAGGGACTATTTTTTCCTGTTCTTATAGAACATTCTCAACGATGGAAATGTTTAAATGCCCCCCCCCCCCCGCCTATCCCCTTAGGTAGCGTCACCATCTTCAACCAGCATATCGCCGAGTTAATTGAATTTTGTTAATCAAGGCAGTCTGCAGCAAGCCTCACTTTCTCCATATTGAGCAGAGACGGGCGGGGGGGCAATCAGGTTAGACTTCAAGCACTTAAGGCTATACTAAAGCATTCAATTTCAATTTCCAGTTAACTTCAATAGGATGATTCAAATATGCAAAGGACTGAGAAATCTGTTGAGTTTAATAAGAAAGAAAGAAAGAAAAAGCAATCATTCAACATATTGATGGAATTAATTAAAACGTGCTAAAATGCAACAGTGCATTCTGTGAAATGCAGAATACAAGTCGGTCACCAAAAAAAAAAAATCCACACTGGGCTTTTCACATGTAATCAGCGACATCAGCTGAGCTCACATTGCCACAGCCAGAAGGCTTGTCAACCACGCTGACATATATCTGAATGAATGGCTCTAATCAGTGTGTGTGTAGGTGTGTGTGTGTGTGTGTGTGTGTGTGTGTGTGTGTGTGTGTGTGGTAGGCCGAAGTCTCCCAGATGGCACCCAAAGGATTTTCCCTGATAGCTCCCTCTCCAGGAATTAGACCACTGGGTTTAGTTGCACCAACGGCTTTCCGATGTAACGACCGAATCAAATCACCTCCGTCACCCTGAGCCGGAGATTCCGAACCACAGAGCACAATCCTTCACGACAGAGACGCTATTGTCACCAGCACAAGGCAGACAAAATAGCAGCAACCCTTCACTTGTGTAATGGAATCTGGGACAACTTCACTGCAAACTTTAAAAAAAAAAAAAAAAAAACCTCTCAAACAACATCTGGACAGATTTTGTCTTCGCTTAAAGAGGTCGATCTATTGTGGTTTTACTGGAAGATGTTGCTTCACACATCCTGCCTGCTGTTTATTATGAACAGATGGGGGAGAATAGATTAATAAAGCTGTGTATTTGCAGCAGAAATGACATCAAATGACTATTTTAGATATTTTAAATGGCGCCATCAGTATTTTATAACCACTCCGGCTTGACATCAGTTTGGCAGCTGAAGGAACAAAATATTTTTCGGCGCATGGTACACGAGCACATGAAGACCTCCTTGTGGAATTGCTCTGCTTTTAATTTCGCCCGCCGCCATCCACAGATCATTCTGTATCGCCTTAATGGCCGCAGCCGTCTGTCTGCAGGAATGACAGTCCAGCCGCTGGGGGTATGGGTGGGGGGGGGGGCTCGTGAGGAGGGGGCTGCGCTCAATTACAGCATTCAAATCTACGCTGGGCTGTCTGAGATCATTGGCATAACATATGTGAACAGTGACGGTGGTCGACAGCCAGTCCTTAAAGCGGTAATAACCATCATTTCAAGTTATTTTGGTACTTTCTTCTTGACAGTTTGTCTGGTATTCATGAGCGTTTCGCCCCGGAGTGACTGAGAGAATATAGCCTGGAGCGTTTTCATCAAAGATCTGGGTTGGATTTCCTCGCTATGCTGCTGTACACCGCTTTTACCAATTAAGAGGAGATGCAAATTCGTACACTCCCGCTTGCTGAAAGGCACGGCTGCATCCGTGCTTTTCTAGGTATACACACAAACACACCTGTGCATTTATTAATGAATCATTGGGTACAAAAATAAAACTCACCACACTGCAGACACAAATTCCGGGTCAGGCAGAACTGTTCAGCCCAAATACAGTCGGATGCGCTGCTGCTCCCTTAAACAGGGGCTATACTTTATTAATGTGGCAGGTGAACGGCTGGTCGGGGTCGGGGGGGGGGGGGGGTCCTACGCTCCACAAGGACTAAAACCACCTTCTGACTCAGCTTTGCTTCTTCCAGACTCTCCTTTCTGTCCGCTGACGTTGAAAGAGAGAAGCAGGTGTTGTTGTACAGGCAGGGATCAAGTCCCCTTCTGCGTCTATGAAATATGGGTTCGCTCCTCTCGAATGAGAAAGTATCCCACTGTTGGGTCTTCAAAAAGGGAATTTCTCAGTCCGGAAAACCTAAGAACAAAAATGTCTTTTGTTCCCGGCAGGTAACCGGGGCGATATCGCTGTTTTTCTCCAACAGGTAATATTTCTGTATTTTTTATTTTTTTTATGTCCTTATCGCCTTGTCTTACCTCCTCAAGTTGACGAGCCTTTTCTTCTGGAGTCCAACAGGTTTTTAAATCTGTCTTGGTCGTCTTCCTCTTGCCTCTGATGTGGTTTTTGTCTCAACCAGTGGTCAAAAGTGCTGAACCGCAGCCCTCTCTCACACAGGTCACTGCCCACTTCCACTTCCTGTTATTGTGGTCAGTCTTCTTTGCTGGTGCTCCCTGCTACCGCTCCTTTTCCTGTCCTGACAGAGGAAGGCGAGCGCTCGAGAGAGAGAGAGAGAGAGAGAGATAAGTGGGATTGGTAGAAAGAGAGACAAGAAAGTGGCGTGGAAGCAAGGAGGGTGCACATATGTCAGAACGGCTCAAAGACCCTCGGCGAGGCAGAGAAAGCAGCCGGCTCATGTTCAGGAGGCAGATGGAATGAATGTGTGAGAGGCAAGAAGGGAGGGAGATGATGGGGAGCAAGGTGAGAGAGGCGTCACTTTGCAGAGAGGGAGGGAGAGAGAGAGAGAGAGAGAGATTCATCATTCATGTGTGCGAGATGAGGATTAAGTTAAACAGGTTATTGGGGATAATCCTGAGAGATTTCTCCACATGAAGCTAGTAAATATTTCAGCCCTCAGTGGGTGATTGTGTGGACGCATGTGTGTGTCAGAGAGGGATCTCGTCTCAGCCAGTATATGAGATGAGTCAATCGGCACTTGCACGCACACACACACACACGCACACACACACACACACTCAATCCCCTCCGTGGCTGAACTGGTCGTCGGTACTGAATTGGACAGGGAAGCCGGCTGGGTGTTTACAAACCAAACCTCTGCAGTCTTGTATTTCTCCTTCACTTCCATCCCTCCCTGCTTCTCTCTCTGTCTCTCTCTCTTTTATTATTTGCAGTTTCGGTTCTCTTCTTCATACATTTTTTTTATTGGAGCTGAGAGCAGCAGTGTTTACAACGAAGCCTCTTGTCTTTGTTCTGTCGCCGTGTATCTACAGAATCTCACTTTCAGCAGTGGGATTCATCCGGGTCACGGTGTTCAACAAAATGCACGATTTTTCAACACAAACACTCCAAGGAACATAAAAGGTGTTTGTCAAAGCCCTTCCAAGCCACCGCTAGAGGCCGTGGAGTTTAGGATGAATGCACATGCATGAATCTGTGCATGTAGGTGACGTGTGTCCATCCTTAATGCTTCTTAATGCATCCTTGTAAACTCCACTTTTCTAAGTGTCATCTTGTTTTTGACAGAGAACTAACATTCTACTGGAGGGAACATCTTTAACTTTTGTGTGTGTGTGTGTGTGTGCGCGCGTGTCTGTCATTTTTGACAGATAAGTGAGAGCAAAGTTACTCTGATATCAGTTGAACACCAGAGAAAAAGAAAAAGCCTGAAGGACAGTGACTAAAAATGAACTTCCATCCATCAACATTATTCTAATCAGTACTTACTACACCCTAATTAACATTCTGCGCGTCGTGTACATTTCCATCACGTGCAATACATTTTGCACATCGTATATGCCAATAAATAACTGTAAGTTAAATCTAATATATAATCTGACCAGCAGAGACGGTGATGCATGTGTGGATTTGTGTGCAGAAAAGGGAACAGAGACAAAGAGAAAGAGAGGAAGAGTATTTGTGTCAGCTGTCTGTTTTCTTTTAAAAATCAATGACATGGGAGACATGTACATGAGCGATGGTTGTCCCGCAAATAAACAAAGCAAAGCGTCACAAACATGATGGAAATTCTCTTGCATCCTCTCCCCTCCTGTGGTTCTCTGTCATAACGTCTTTTCAAAAATCCTCATGCTCTTGGCCTACTTTTCTGCAAAATAATAAGAAAAAAAATCCCATTGGCACTAAAACTTGCAACCCCCCCCCCCCTCCACTCATCATGGCATGCAAAGAAATAGCTGATATCCCCCCAACTGTGTTTTTTTTTTTTTGACTGGAGAAGCATCACGGGGAACCAAACATCGAGGATGGGAAGAACGAGCGACAGAATGTCTAGCGTGACAAATCTTCTCTGCTATAACTGCCTTAAGGCGCCGCTTTCATCGTTAGCACCTCCAATGCTTCTGTCATAAGCATAGAGAGGACAGGCGGTAGTAGGACAAGGACAACAGCAGGTCGTTTCCTACATCCGACCCCTGGCGCTGGATCAATGAAGGCATTCATCAGCTGAAAAGGGGAGACAAAGGAGTGGTGTGATATTGGAAGACATCCAAACTAAGAGTCCACTTTTTCCCCTTAATAATCCCTTAATAACCCCCGCCCCAACCTCGAAACAATGTGAAAAGCCTTTGCCATCTATGCCTTTGTTTGGTCAAAGAAATGTGAATAGTTTTTTTAGCTGAAGAATTCTTTTTCTATTGATTGAGACAAAGAAAGAAGAGGGAGCAGCGAGTATCATTCCGACTGGGTTGTAATCTACCAAAGACGTGCCCCCGGTCTCCAGCTGAATTAATACCTCTGCATTAAGGACATATGCCACACTGCAGCTTCAGTCACCAAATGCAAACAGCAAACGGCAGCAATTACCATTCCACACATTATCTAACAGCACCAGGTGGCAAAGCCTGGTGTAATCAATACTGCAACAGCCTGCAATGGTAAAATATTTCTATCAAGTCAATTGGTATATTGCACCGAATTAAAGCGAACCTTTAATGATCCAAGTCTCAGTTTTACCGCTACTCTGTTTCCAATTGACTAATCAAAGGCTCTGTATTTCCTCACCTAATGTATCTGATGAATCGGAAAACAAGGAAGACCAAAAGGTTTTGCTGTTTCCTAATTGTCTGCTCAGTTTCTCAGTCTGATCTGGTAAATCGAATGATTCCAGCTCTCGGGGCTGAACTGCGTTTTTCTTGCTGCCGTTTGGCGTGAACTTGCATCATCATGACAGTGGGATATAGAAGCTTTTCATGCTTTAGATTAGAATGTGTCTTTGATAAACAATTCCATTTGACGTGCAGGCTACTGTTGGCATTTGAATTTAAATGCCAGAATTGAACTCCTGATGACGCTATCAAGATATTTGTTTTGTTTTGTTGCATCTTAAATAGTCCGCCAAATTGATCGGGCGTGATGATGACGTGTGAAGAGGTGGTGCACGTGTGCGTGTGTGTAGGTGTGTGTGTGTGTGTGTGTGTGTGTGTTTGCAGGCTTCGCTCCACTCATTGTAAGATAATGTCTTATGGAAATTCAGGTTGTTCCAAAAATAATTCTCTTCGTTTGACTTTTCTTGTCCACCACATAAATATCGCACAGCAGCTGCGTATGGTAGACTTTGACCTTGCAGTCTATGATTTTAATATTCATGTCGATGACCTGCGTCAGTAAAGAACTGAGTAACTGTGGACTGATTTAGCAACAGAGCCCACACACCATAATCTAGGCATTTCCCCCGCACCGGTGTTGAGATTTATAAGGTTGCCATGACGGATGCTGATGCTGTTGGGGCTCTCTTGTTTTCTGAGCATCGCTGCATTTACTTTATTGTGGGTATTTCTGTGCAAATGTTTAAACGGGCTAAATCACAAAATGGATCTGCAAGTGAAAACATGATTATTCATTCAGGCTGTCTCCTCCGCACTTGTTCCTGACTCGGTCTGAATCCATTTTCTAGTGGATAATTTCATCCTCAGGTAAGAAACGAGTGTCACTGAGAAGTGCCACTTTGGTAAATATTGAATAACAACAAGAGTGAGAAGCTGAATACAAATACAAATGCGGAGGGGGGAGGGGGGGGGAGACAACTCGGCAGGTCTATTAAAAACAGACGTTAATTAAGAGAGACTTTGCATTTTTAATCTCAATCAGATAAATTCAAGTCAGATCCTTTTGCCTGACATAATAAAAGCAAAAAAAAAACCCCACAAACAATAGTAATGAATTTTCTTTGTGTGCGGTGGACAGGCTGAAAATCCCTCCTGAGGCTATGCAATAAAACATGAAATACATTTGTCTTGCTCTCCAAGCACAAAGCTGTGAAAACTGACAAGCTTTCACTCCCTCCATATCAGCAGCAGTTACTGCGTCCACTCGAATGCACAATACAATCTTAGCCCATCAACTATGAAACCTTGGAAGAAATTGTGCGGCATCTGAAATCCTTCTCCTGTGACCTTGATATTCTTAAGTGTTTGAACTGCAAGGCACCAGATCTTCTATACAAATAATCAATACGTGTCTGCTTGGGCGCCCTGAAATTATGTTTGTCAATCCATTCTTTAAAAAATGCTAACGTTCAAACAAGCCCAGCAATAGACGCATTAACGGTAAATGAACAATCTCAGAGAGAGTTAACAGCGCGATGCTGCTTTTCTCTCTCCAAACTGAAAACTGCGCCTGCCTTCAGGGAGGTCGTCAAAGCTTCCGCCACACCACCCATTAACACCCGTCCTCAGCAATCCGATCACAGGTGAGCAGCTCCGGGTGCGAAAGCGAACGCACCCGAGAGGCGTCGAGGACACATTGAGAACCGTCAACGCGGTTGAAGAGCACTGAAGGGGCCGTCCGCACAACCGCGGTGTCGTCTGTAATTACCGATAAACACGCAGTCGCATTTCTTTCGGTTCGCTTTAACGCAAATTATGTCTTTGGGGTCTTTTAACTGTCGAGGTGAATCCTCTGTTCAAAATGGTTTCAGCTATGGAACAGATACGGCAAGATCCCTTTTTGATTAAGTAACCACCAGAGCAGAATGGCCGTCGCGGAAGTCTTCCTCCGACATGTTGGCTTCTCCCGCTGGTGCGGCGGTTAGAAACGGCACATTTGCTCGTTGCAGTCGTGAAGATGCACGTGTTTCGTCTGCATGTGTTTCATCTGCACGTAGAGCATCTTTGTGAGCTCCTTTTCACTCGTGGTCACTTGAAAAACTTGTGGAGAAAGTGTGATATAGCTCCACTTGCGTGATGACGTCACACAAGTATCCACGTTGATATGAACAGCCAGATCAGTAGGTCTGAGAAAGGCCACAAGTCGGACTTGAACCCCGTGACCTTCCTGCTGTGAAGCAACAGCGGTTACCGCTGCGCCACCAGTTTGCCGTTTGAATTGGCTGTAAAGACTTGCTTGTTTTCTTTTATTACATTAAAATGCCTTCCCATATTCTCTTGAGCTTCTTCTGTCCTCTGTTTTATGGCACTTTTTCTTAATGTCTCATTTGATATTGTGTAATCGCACTACCTTGTGCCTTTTTTGTTTTTCCCGTGCACCTTTTATGTATTTTACGAATAACTTTATTTTCCTTCATCTGTATTCTTGTCTTTCTTACATTGTACTTTGTGAATCCAAGGTTAAGCGCATTATTCTAATGAACTGGTTGGGTAAATTGGTTTGTTTGTTTTCACCTTGAAACCTTTTGCACTCGACGTGCAATTCATCCAAATTTGAAAAAAAAATAAAAAAAACCTGTTTTCTACATTTAAGACTCAAATTTTATGTAAATACGGAGAAGCAGCTTTAATTCATGATATTCTATCTACACCCACCTGTTAATCTGATGGGACAGATTAACACATCAATCTGATGGGGATTTGATAATGAGCTCCAGCAGGTAAAAACCACTACATATAATAGAAAGAAGAATCTGCTAACAACAAACCATTTATATTTATATTAAGGAATAAATAAAGTGAAAGCCTATAATGGCTCTGTGCAGCATCTTATTTATATCATTGAATATATGACAAAATCTGAACTGAACTGGTTCTTAGAATTCAAAGCACTCTGGAAATGATGTGAAATGGAGTCATAGAGAAAGAAAATATTTACAAAAAAAAGTCATTTCACTGTTAATTGTTACGACACACAGATCCAGAGAGATGGGACATTAATCCATACCGTGTGTGAATACTTTAGTGTGAATTTGCAATGCTTGCTTGTGTGTCTGTGTGTATGTGTGTCTGTGTGTGAGCGTGTGTGTGTTGTGTTAATAGACAAATATCCCTGAGGACAAATGACGAGGAGATGATATCTTGTGAAGTGTGCCCTTTAAAAATAGCAGGGTCGCTGTCCACTTTACTCCGGCTCTTTGTGTGTGTGTGTGTGTGTGTGTGTGTCGAGGGGAGGTGTTGACACTCCTGCAAATCACTGTGATGCATGTGTACATGTATGTGAGTTTCCTGCGTGCGTGTAAACAGGTAACATCCATTAGTATCTGTCATAATGCATGACTCAGTGAGTACTACATGAACTGTGTGTGTGTGTGTGTGTGTGTCTCTAAATATGTGTGTCTGCAAACAGATATTAGGAGCATTAACCAAAGCCCCTGTGACTGATGCACATGGTAATGTGAAATACAGCTTCAGGGTGACACAGACAGAGAGAAAGATAGACCGTCTAATGCTAATAAAAGAGATGATGAAAGAAAAGAGCAGTATGAAACAAAGAGCATGCACATTCATTCAAATGGCATACATATCACGTAACCTAATTCATAATCTTTTATGATTAAAAGTTAGTCTTATACCCCCAGGCCATCAGACTGTTGAAAGTCTGTCTCAGTCTAAGTCGCTCTACTTGTTTGGAAACTGTTAGCATCTCCCGGCAGTGGCGTTGTCGTGTGTGGCGTTTGTAAAAAGAAAAAAAAAGGAAGCAATGGCATTCTATATTTTACTTTATCTTGTCTTGTGCTTGGAGGATAAGGAGTTTGACTTCACATATGTGAAGACAATGTCTGTTAATTTTTAACTTGACTACTAACTTGACTACTAACTGCTGCTAGTGAACACATCGTATGACACCAGAACATCACATCCTGCATGCCTCGTGATTAAACGGAGGCGAAACAGCCCAGACCCCCCCCCCCCCATCACACCTTCATTGCATTAATAAAGAGTGGGTGGAGGGAATACAGGTGCATCAGTCGAGTGCTGAAGAATTCGACAATGTTGGCAATGTCATATTAAACACACACAGTTACAACATTAGCTTACATTTTCAATGCCATGTTGTCACTGTTTTGACTCTGTTATGACACTTGCACGTTGCTCCGATGCTTTACATTACGTAATGATAAAATGGATTCAGAGGATGGCCACCATTCAAGTGGCAAAGCATGACCTGAGATGAACAGGTAGGCCACCATCAGGCCATATATATACATATACAGTATCTGATGAGATATTTAAGTCTGGACTGAGAGACGTTGTCACCTACACTGTAAGAAATCACTCAGATGACTGTAGATAAAAGATGGCGTCTGAGTAGAAAGGAGACGAGAAGGTGCAGAACATTTGAAAGAATTATGGAGATGAAGAAACTCGGAGAGAAGAGAGGAGCAGATAGGATGAAGGAGTCGCTGAAGGACAGGCGGAAATCTCTATTACACACAAACACACACACACACACACACACACACAGAGACACACATTTCATATGCAACACCCCCATTAAAATCTAGAGATAACGACCTACAAATTTCTCCCAAATGGACTCTCCACCCTGCTGCCTCATCTTGTTTCACTCCCCCATCTCTCCTTGTCTCTCCCACCTGTCTATCTCTTATTGCTCCTCTCTTTCATCACTCCCTCCGCTCTATGACCAAAGCCTATCGGAGGTTGAATCAATGACGAGATGTCTGAGGACGTCTCTGTGTGTCTTTGGGTGTTTTTGTGCATATAGCCTGGATCTGTTCATTTCCCCCCCACATTATGCAGATATTTTTTGATTGGGTGGTTTGATGCGCTCCGTCTAGCTCTCTTCTCAGTATTTCATGTATCATAAAATGGGGGAGCACATTCATAGTGAGACTGTGCATGTGTTTGTGTGTGTGTGTTTCCTTGAGGATGCTAACTAGTGGATGCTAAATAATGCAGCGTTCTGCTGAATGCCTCTCCTCCCTAACAACATCCCCATTAGTGATTCGGGGTTTGAAAATGTTAATGCTTTTTACACAGTCGCTCCTCATTCACGTCAAACTGGAGTAGATACAGATACCACGGATGCCGCAATGCATGCAACAAGATATGCTAAGACACTCAGACGAACATGGACACTGACACATACATGTTAAAATATAGGCCAGAAGCACAGCTGGCTGAGAAAGAGGCTTAGGAGACGGGCCTTTTAGTCTTTCTTCATTGTACTCACAACTGTCTCATCTAACAATGTCTTGTTGATTTCTAGGGTGCGTTTTTTTTGTTCATCATCAGCAGCTCACACAGGAGTACGTCCTCATAGAATAAATGTTAAAGGGAAAAAAAGAAAGAAATGATCGATGGTTATTACAATCTCAAGATTCACAATTCCCTGAGTGTTGCAAGAAGGAAGTACACAAACCCGATCCTTTCCGCAGCGACTGTTTCCGAGCGCGGCGTTCCAACGATCACACCGAAAAGTGCGGCTTCAAAAGATCTGATCTCACGCCAACTTCCCCCTGCCGGCAAAGCCCGTGAATGTGTTATGAGATTTTAGTTGAAACAGTTTCACTCTTCACTCCCCCATTAACCTACATTAAAATACATTTTCACATTACAATGACACATGTGGCCAGATTTCACTATATGACAATTAAACTACTTCACAAAGGGTTAATATTTACAGAGAAAAGCTCGTTTCATGTGTGAGTGTGTTCTGATCATTAAGTCTATGGACCTTGGATTCTAATGTTGATTTTGTTTCCCGTGGTCCAAACAATTCAGGAGCAAAACTGGCTTCCTTTTGGGAATCTGCTCCAACGGGGCTACCAGATGATTTTAGTATTACACTAAATATTAATATCCAATAATCACCCGTCCAACATGGTGGCATTTAATCAAATGTGGAGATGTTGCTTTACACAGGCAGCATCTAACAGCGGCGAGAAGCGCAGCTCGGGAACTGTTTGCAGGCAAAGGGAGCGATGCTAGGCTTCCGAGATGAGGCAAAAGAAACCCGACTCACACTGCTGCATCGAGTATTAAAATGCAGCACCGTGAAACTGGCATTCCTTTTATTCTCACTCGTTTAAATTTTGGGCAGCGCTCAGCTCACAAGGTGAAAAGAAAGAGCCCCTCATTTTATATTCTGATAAGAAAAAAAAGAGAAGCATAAGAGGAAGACTTTATTTTATTTTTTTCAAATGATTGAATTGCAATGAACTCACAGTGCAACAGAAAATGTGTGCAGTTTAAACTGCCTGAGGAGGAAAGGGAGAAATAAATATGCTCTGCACGCCTCCTTTTGTTTTTCCTCTCCCTCATTTGGATTGGAAATGGAGCATCTTTAAAGGACTTCTACATGTCAATGACAGATTCATATATATAAAGATGTATGGCAAATTTGTATTGCTTAAAACACATTATTTATTATTTAATATGCACTATAAGCTCAAAGCACGATGGCCTGCAATTCTCATTGATCTGTTGTTGCTTTTAAACCGATCTACAGGTGTAGAAGCACCGTGGTTGTATTTCTGGGAGCGATGAGGTGCTGTCGGGAATCACCGCAGATCCCTCTGGATTGCACCATCTGCTAAATGTGTCCCGAGAAATTCTTTCATTTTCAAGGTCGCCACACTGTCAGATTTCCAGCCATGCGGCCTGTGATATAGAAAACATCAAGGTTAAACTGTTTTGATGGTTTCCGTAGGTGATCTCCCTCTCTCCTCGTCTCTGATGATGCAACCTTTCCTCACTCCTTACCAAATGGCGATAACTACTGCCCAGACTCTGGCCCCCTCTCGCATGTCTATTTTTTTTTTCTCTTCTTCCCATCTTCATTGGGGTGTTTTTCCCGCTGCATGGAATCCAAATGCCCTCCCTAGAAGCGAGAGGAGCACTGCCAAATGCAGGCCAAACAAATCTGACTGAGTTGTTTATCGCCAACGCTTGAATGTCATCTTGGCAGAACCTGCAGCTAGAGCTGTTGTGTGGAGAGGAATGAGAGTAATTACACAAACTGACAGACATAAACACACACACAAAGATCGCAGGAGATGCAACAGCGCAATCAGAGACGCAAACACGCCCTCCACTGTTTTCCTAATGATAAATAGACGGAGGCGATGCTTTCATGTCCTTTTCATGTTCTCTCTCCTTTCTTTTCTCTCTCTTTCTTTTCTGCATCCTTGCAAGTTCTTGTTTCCTCTTCCTCCTCTCACCTTTCCATCTTTTCCTTACTCACTGGTTCAATGATTGGAGACAAATTGCAGACAAGTTTCATCATAACCCCCCCCCTCACTCTGCATCTACTGGCCTTGTTGCCTCCTGCCAAACACATGTAGGCGCACACGCAACTTGTAGTTCGGGGTAACTAGCAACCAATCCGTGTCAAGAAGAATGAGAGCAAATGGAAGGGAGAGAGAAAAGGAAGTTCACGGTTCGTATTCGTGTATATAAATGTTCTCATTCTGGCAGCAACCTGACAACGCTTCGCACAAACACAACTTGAATATCTGCAAATACTCATTTCAATCCAATTTAAGATAGTCGTTCCAACATTTAAACACAGATCTCCTCCTTGCTTTGATGAATTGCAACGCAGCTTCGATTCATCCGTTCATCCGCCCAATCTGATTAACCGGCTGGTCTCGCCAGTGAAAAGTCCTCCTAGATGCGAGGAAAGCGATGAGTGTTATGCCTCCGAAAGTGGCTTACTTAAACAAACACAAGATGCTCTGAATTACCATCTCCAGTAATGTCTGCTACGGCTGAAGGACATTCAGAGTCGCACATTTGGAGTTTGTGCAGACAACAAGCTGGATGTTGTGATCAAATCCATTCTGAGAGTTCAGAGGGGACAATATTCACATGGCTGATATTTTAGAACTCAGTGGATGAAATGAGATTCGTGATTTTTAAGCAGTTTATGCGATTCTTAAATTATACGGTATCTGAAGCTGTAGGAAAAAATTGTGATTCTGCAAAATACAGAATCAATGCGATGTATCATCTTGGGGGGAAATGGGCAATAATGTGTTATCTCACCTTCGGAGACTATCTTGTGAAATTATCATGGATTAGTGCTTTTGCTTTTGAGGCAATACGTGTTTAGACTTTGTTCCGTATAGACTTTGGAGAAAAGGTTCATCCTCTGAGGAGTTTCAAATACTTTCAAATACTTTTTTCCTTTTGACATTTGAAGTGTATGTCAGTTTGTGTACCTCGATGTACCTGTAAATGGAGGTTGCCTCTTAAAACATCATGGGTTGTCTTCCCGGGACCATGAATATAATAATCAGATTGCAGGAAAATCTTCACAAACCACCGTCTGACCAACAGCTGCGTCCCAGACACTCGTTCAGTCTACTCTTTCATGTTACCTGCGAGGAAATTGGTCACAACGCTGACGCATGGTGTGAATTCATGTTGCGACATTTACTGTCACACGCTGGTCAGCCGCTATCTTTAACATGTGACGCTGCCAGTGAGCAAACGTCAAACGTCACTCCCATAAAAGGATATCCTCCCTGGTCACATCACTGTGTGTTTGTGTGTGTGTGTGTCTTAATCTCATCTAGCCAATCCTTAATCAGGTCTCTCCAGTTTTTCCCCCGGTTTCCTTAGCAACAACCTCTCACCATTCAGCCTCACATCCTCCAAACTGATGTGTGTATGTTTGCAGACATGTTTGTGTGTGTGTGTGTGTGTGTGTGTGTGTGCATACTTGTAACCATTGTCCACATTTCCTGTTATTATGAGTTATGGTACATGTGTGTTTTCTTGCATGTTGGTTTCACCAACTGTTTCACTCTGAATTTCAGGAGAGTTTTATGCTGGAAACAAATTCTACCTCTTTTCTGTTTGCCATTGGATTAAACATTTTAAATGCAAAATCTGCATAAAAATTAATTAGATTTCATCTACCTGAGCCTCCCTCACCTTTTGCTCGCTTCCCAAGCATGAAGGAGAACCAACAGTGACAAAGGCCCTCTCTGTTTGGTTTGTTCCTTCTGGGCTCCTGTAGAGAACATGGAACTCGATACGCCTATGCACTGCATACACTAATGAGTACATTATGAACGTTACACTCCACATAATTAGGACTTTAATGGCTGATAGTTTATCTTGAGGTTTCAGCAGATCTTATGAAAAGTGACATAATTAGTTATTGTACGACCACAATAATCAAAATCAATCAATTGCAACATGACCGAATAACATTTATGAAAAGCTTGAGCGTAGTTGAACGTGACTCCAGCATGTTGCCGTGCACCATGTAGGAGTCTTTACAGTGAGGTTTAAAAAAGCTGCTGTCCGACTGGTCAGAAGTTTCCATCGGTTCAACAGGAAGGCAGAGGCTACAGGCCTCGGACTCCGTGCACGAGTGTGTGATATATTCTGCTACTGTTTCAAAGGGAGGAAGTTGGAATGACCCTGGACATTAGAGGGATTGCTCTGCTCCCAGCTGCAAAAAAAAAAAAAGATCAAAATATTCCTGATGGTCACTGGTGCCAGTAAAGGTTGCGTTTCATCTTGCTCAATTCACGTTATTTAGTTTGCATGTCTCTGCTGCTCAGTAGGGGTGATTCACGAGGGAAGAATGAGCAGCGGAGTCATCCCAATGAATCCTTGGTGAGGGGAACGTTGCAGACTTTGATCTGCTGACTGCAGCAAACTGCCAAAAGACGTGGAAAACGTTGCGGAACATGCAGAGGCGACTGAACTTATACAGGCAAAAATAATAATCAGCAAGCAAATATAATATTGTTTAAAGTGAAAGATGGACATTTGAACATTTGATCGACTGATTGACATTTGGCTGGGGGGTGTCATTGCTTCGTCTGTTTCTCTTTTGCATTTAGCATTAACAACGTTTCTATAGTTGGAGAGCAGCTCCATCAGTTTTTATGCACATGTGATTCCAGATGTAGGCATTGGTTCTGATCAGATTTCACTTATTATACTTCAGGGGACACTAGTAATTGGATCAGGACTCTAATCGAGATCTCATTAGTAAAATTACCCAGATGTGATCGGGTCACAGATTCATTATTAAATATTTGATTGAATTAAATCACCATGAATGAATTTTTTGACCCTAAAACATAAATTGAATAAAAGCAATGATGCCTGTATTAAATTATTAAATACTTGTCCTATAGTGCCCCTGTGAAACGAATCCCCCCCTCCTGATACTTTCTCTTCTTCTTTCTTTCTCACTTCTGTTTCTCTAAGAGATGATTCCGCTTTGTTTTTCTTCTGTGAACTTAACGAATTCAGGTCAGGAATGCTGAGTTTTTCCTTTCGATGTGTCGCTGGATTCTTGCTCTCTCGTGATTTGCCAGGTCGAATGCTGTAAAATAAAACAGGCTTGAATCTAACGGAATACAATAGATTCATTGGATAAAAACAAAATCCATTTCTTTCTAATGAAATCTCTGTATCTATTTGCCGTGTCCTCCTGTAATGTGATTGACTTTCTCACGTGAGAGTCAGAGGAACAGAGCCAGTAATTTACAGCCGACGAGCGGACCAATGGGATTACATGCAGCTGCAGATTTGAAAGCTCCTTCAGTTTCACACTGCATAATCTCTTAAGGACTCATCCAAGCGCTGGAGGACAGATGCATATTTCTCTTTCCATTCTGTTGTTTTCCTACCTCCATTAAATTCTGCATATGTTGCTCGTTTTTAGCAGCTTTGATTGAGCCGCTGCCATAAAAGTTTCTAAAGAAAACTAGAAAAGCACTCGGAGAGCGCAGACCTCCGCCAAGCAGCTCACTCCCCTCCTAATTGGATTTACCCCGTTCACTTGGTGATCTGGATCATCACCAAAATGTTCTAAATTGTTCTTGGTATCTTTATACACCAACCATAAAAAGTAAAAGTGAATCAGAGTTTATGTGTATTTTATAACAGATTTTTGAATCCATATAATAACGATATAATATTGTGTTTTGAAAAAGCCTCAATTATAAGTAAATGGAAAAATCTGGATCGCGACAGTATCTGCAATACGGATCTAATCTGGATGAAATTCGGTAGTAAAATAGAGGTGGTCACCCTGCAGCAGGTGAGAACCCAAATACACGACAGTAGAGGGAAAATCCAGAAACTGAGATTTATTGTCAAAAACCGGGTAGTCAGGCAAAACGAGCAGACGACTCAGAAGAGCGGCAGGCAAAGGGGGAGTTCAAGAAATCAGGCAAGGGTCAAAAACCGGGTGACATCAAAAACAGGCAGGGCAGGTACACAGGAGTCCGGATCAGGATCAGGATCAGGATATGGGAATGACGGCGCGAATCACGACAATCTGGCCAAAGGTGTGTTGTCTGAGCAGAGAATATGTAGTGTCCAGTGAGCACAGGTGACTGATTGACTGATTGCAGAAGGAGGATGTCATCTCTGTCATCGTCTCTCTGCCTTTTTCCATTTTTCCATTCATGTTTATACTCTTTTTATTACTTAATTCTATTTAGCATGCTCATTTTGTTGTTGTGTTACTCAGCTCAGTTAAATTCCAGTTAATCATCTTCTTGTATTATTAGAGTTCAATAAAAATAATTAACTTAATGTTAGACACACCCCTCACAAATGTCTGTCTGTGTTTGACTTCTATGAAATGCAACTGAAACACAGCGGCGAGTAATTCATTCTGATGGGAAGAAGATGTAACTTACCAAAATGCACAAGTTCAGAGGGAGTCCACAAAGTTTTGGTAAGAGTGAGCAATCATTCCTCCCCCTCACATCTGTCAATGTAAATAAAAAAACGGCTGCACAAGAAGCGACGGTTAAGACGACCACGCACTAGTTGCCTGAGAAGGTTTGCAATATAGGGTGCGTCCAGATGGAGTTGTGAGAGGTGAAAGGTTGCCTTCTGTTCATGCATGCACGCCATGATTTGCTGGTTTCGGGAAAACTGAGACCAAAAGTTCACGTGAGACATGATGTTACCGATGCAAAGATAAAATGCTCCGTGTTTTATAAACGCATCACAGTTTTAATATGAGCTCTGGAAGACAGCGAGCAAGTCTGTCTCTTTAAGTATTGTGTTTTAGCCTGTTTTGATGCTGGGTGGGCTTCGCGAGTCCCGAGGGGTGTATAGCAGGCGACCGGCATGGGTCAAGGGTCACTTCTGAAAGACGCACCCTACTCTTGTTTCACTTTCCCAAAGCAAATATACACTCAGATGTCGAGTAACTCGACGATTATCCTTGCGATGTTTAATTTTGTTTAGTTTGGTTCAATGTTTAATGAATAATTTTTTTGCTGAGTAATCGTTTGAGGTCATTAGACTAATTTGTCAGGACTCCAGGTAGTGAGGTAAGCCTGTGTTCTACGCAGTACACAACATGAATGCACACCACTACTTGAATGATGCGTTTGGGTGTCTGCATTTATTTAAGGAGCGTCACTCTTCCCCATCGCCATGGCTACAAAAAGGTCAGAAGAAGCCTGCAGGTACGATGATGACATCCAGTCAAAATCAGAGGGGATGGGGGGGGGGGGGGGGGGGGCTTTACCCCAGGCGACAACAGCATCTGGAGTGTGTGTGTGTGTGTGTGTTAATCTGAGCAGAGTGTGTTTAAAGCACATTGGGATGATCTGCCCTCATAGGGGAGAGGAGATGAGGGGGTGGGCTTAAGCTTGTTATTAGGAACACCAGTCAGATCCTCTGAAGGGACAGGAAATCCCTTCGTGTCTCCGTGATTGTCCCTCCATCTCTCTCTCTAGATTCGGCGTGTGTACCCCCCCACCCCCACCCGCAGCCCATCTAACTCCCTCCACCCCTCCAACTGATGTAATATAAGCAGCACTCCCCAGAAAGCAACAGAAAATTGATTGTGATAGGGTTAAGCCGGTGGTAATGTCCACACACACACAAAACTCCTCATCCAAAGGAATGGGATTATTATAAAGTGCTGCATGAGCTGTAAGACCTGCTCTGATTTTCATTATCTAGAGACATGGGATTCAAAAAGCAAACAGTGAAGAGATTTTAAGGTTAAAGGACAATTTCAGCTTTTGTTTGTTGTTGTTGTTTTTTTACTCAAGCCTATCACACTATTTGAAGATACCAGAAAATAAACTTGTAAACACTTTTCTCTCTTGCAAGTGATTGGAACGACCATCTGGAGTAATTTTAACAATACATCTTTGCACACCGATGCAATAAGAAGTGATTATTACAAGCTTCAACAAATGTCTGTCCTCCAGGTGACCTTTTCTCACAAAACACAGTAAAAACTAATGAAAAGACAAGAAAAAGATTCTAATATTATACGGACGCTGCACAGAAGAATGTTTTTCTTTGTTCCAGAATGCATTTCTACATCTGTCCAGTAAAAGCACAAAGGGGATAAGAACATAGCCCACCCACAACTGCCTGAGAGGAAAGGAAAACACGGTCGAAAGACGACAACAGAAAGGCCTTGTATATTATAATGTATATACCAGATTGTTTTTACTTTAATGACCTCAAAATCTTTGCAATTGTTACTTTCTTCTACGAAACGAGTCATTTTTGTTTTTACCACTGAGACAAACAGAAGTAAAAAGACAACAGGTAAAAAAAAATGCTGACAATAGAATAAAATAAAAAAGAATGTAGAGAGGTACAGAGGCCAAAAGGCAATATTCCCTTCACATAAAAAACTATTTTAATTAGCTGCTATTTGCAACAAAGCGGCTCACAGCAGAATCGGAAGGATTTGATTTCAGCTAGTGACTGAGCTAAAGGCTAATCAGACAGAAGAAGCATTCAGGCATGACGAGAAGGGAGAGCAACACACACACACACACGTACAGGGATAAGACTTCAGTAAGTAGCTTGGGGCAGCAGTCATATTTGATGCACGATTAACAAATTAATCTGCAGTCCTACTCATTATGGATTAATGGGCTATAAATAAGACATTAATCTTCCATAGAAGTAATAACATTAGCATCATTAAGAGGATCTCCATAGTTAGCATCATTTAGGCTTTTGCTAGTCCACTGCCCACTGTTTGTGTGTGTGTGTGCGTGTGTGTTTAAAGTGACGGTCGTTAGTTTGGTGTGATTAATTGCTTACTAGAAAGTAAGGTATAAACGGCATGATAGGAGGTTTTAAGAGTTAATACACGAAATGTCAGGCAACTAATTAAAAATGTTGAAAATGTCAACTCCTGTACGTTTCGTCGCAGCAATGTGACGAGTGACGCCGGGTCTCCGGCTGCTGATTCAATGTCAGTTTTAATGATCGTTCATGGATCATTTCAAGCCGGACGACAAATGAATCTGTTTAATGTGTGGTGTAAAAAACGATTCAAGCATCATTTACTTTAACAAGCAATTTCTAGCCAGTTGTCCAATGTCAATTACCCTGTGTGTGTGTGTGCGTGCATGTGTCTTTTTTTTTCTTTTTACCTTGACGAAATCTTTTTTGGAAAATTAGGACATTTGGTGTTTCAGGTCTGGCGTTTGGTGTTTCAGATTTCTGATTGACTTTAATGTCAAGTCAGGTCCTGCCAAATGTTAATTACAAGAGCTGCCATTAATTATCAGCACAATTGTATCGTATCTGACACGGGAGTGACGGGACAGATAGTGTGTTCACACATATCGTAGCAGTGGGGCGGTTAGGCTAACTTAAGGTTAGAATTGCACGTGTATATTGTTACCATACTGCCAGCTCTAAAGCGTCTTGTCTGCACCGTTAGTCCCTCACCTTCCCTAATCAGCCATCTACAGCACACACCGCTTCACCAGCAGTGCACAGCATCCACATTAGTAAATGGGCTTCCCACCATTCCTGTCCGCCTGCTATTGTTTTATTTTACACATGAGTTAATCCAGATGTGCTGCAAGGTGAGAGACGTTGTCCACGGTTTTACTATTCCTTCAGGACTCGTCGGTTTCTTTTACAGATCCATTGTCACCATCTTTATTTGGTTGATTATGAAAGTCTCAGCTTTACATTGATGCATCTTTATGAGCTACACAAACATGATAAACCATCATCAAGATGATTGGCTGTAATATTGGTTGCGGTCCCCCCCCCCCCTCCCCGTCCCCTTATTCTAGTGTCATAAATTGTTTTACAGACAACTGCAAACTGGAAGGGACTATGTTTACATGTTCCCAGAGGAGGTTTGGCATTGAGTAACCAACTAATATGAACCAGGAGGGGATTTATCTTGATGGATTTGTTTTTTTTATGTTGTCTTTTATGTTTTTGCTTAATAATGGGGCTGGAGGATCAAGGATTAGCATGCATGCGCTAGCCAAATCAGGATCGCTGCAGCACAGAGCAGCAACGCTGTAGCAGGAAATCCGCGATATATGAATAAATGTGTTCTGCAAGAAAACCTGCGATAGTGAATCCGTGGAAGGTGAACCGCGATATAGCGAGAGATGCCTCTATGTGCTTTTCACTGGACAGTAATGGATTTTCTTTCCACTTTTGCAAAAGCCTGCTGTGATTGACACAAATAGCATAGCAAACATAAATGATCAGTCCACATCCAAGTCCCCTTATTTTCCTCCCCCAGACTTTTACTCTCTACCAGGCATGAAGTCTCCTCTGGACTGACGGCTTTTAAATCTGCTCTGTGGTGCAAAATGTCAGAAAGAGGAAAAAAAGAGCTCTGCACATTGAATTATTGATTTTCAAACCTGACATTTGTCTGGTTTTGCTTCGATTATTACATAAAGGAAAAAATATGAAACTTTTGGCCACTTTTCTGTGGGAATAAGAAATATGTTCTGCGATAAATAAGAAAATAGACCCCATAATGCAAAGCAGAAAACATATTCCAGTGGAACCCTGAGAACAAAGCGGTGAGGAAAAGGAGGGATGACATGAAAGAGAGAAAAATAAGAAAAACCACTTAAACACAGGCATCAGTGAAATGTTGAGTCATGACACATACATGAGAAACACATTCGTCCACACCCAGCCGCACACACTTTCACTTTCCGCGCTCATGTTCCCAGTGAAGATCACCCCTCCAGCCCTCGCTCTTGATCTCTCTCCCACTCACACATGCTTTTGTTCCAGCTGTGATGAACACAGAGACAGCGTCCATGTCCTCTAATAGAGGGTAGTGGCCTTACACAATCGAGTCACTGCATGTGCAGATTACTTCAACAAATCAAAAAAAAAATTAATAATCCAGAACAGTCCAGAAGAACAAAACTGCAAAACATCAACTAATATCAGCTCTTTTTAAAAAGCGCACTGTGGACTGTCTGTTCCTGAATTCAGATATAAGGAGGAACGTTTTATGTTTGTGTTTTTTCGATAAGTTTAAAAGATGAAACTATAGAAACAAACAAACAAACAAAAAACCTTAAACAATCATTAAAATCCATTTGAAGACCTCTGAGATTCTACGATCACACAAAGCCAACAGACAAATGGTACTGAAAACATAAATTCCTTAATGGAGGACATGAAGAGGTTTAAAAAAAAATGGAGAAAAACAAAATCACCTTCCTGTATTAAGTGTGTGGCCCAGAGTTTCTCCAGAAGAGTGTGTTCTGCTTTGTGCAAACTGGACCTTAAACAGTCACTATTTATTGGTGTGTGTGTGTGTAGGTGTGTGTGTGTGTGTGTGTGTTTATGCTCTGGTGTTAATAGGTTTAATTATGAACAACCTCTAATCAGTAAAACTAGCAATGTAGGTCAATGTTTAGTCTGCATACAGACGCATGTGGCATGACGCACACACACATTCCCTGTGTTTCACATGATCCTTAAATTTCAAGCGTACATGGCACTGGGGTCTCTGAGGCCGCTTAAGCCCCATGGCCATAGAGGGCCTCTACACACACACACACACACACACACACAGTGAGATCATTGGTGAACGAGTGACAGCTCCAGGAAATGAAACACACCTCAGATTACAGTTGAGCAACATTAACTAACACTTAAAGCATGTGGCTTCGCCCGATCGCTCTCTCCACGTCGGCCTGATTGAAACCTTTCCCTCTTCTGTCGGCTGCTCTAACAACAAACAGCAGAGTGAGAAAACGTCCCCCAGAGAACACCCAGGACTTCTGCTAATGGTTGACTGCTTTTCGTTTCTTCGTCATGCATTTGTAGCAGATCTTGTAGCTTCACCTCGCAGTCACATTCTCGCTGTTGATCTGTTGATGTTCGCACGCGCTCTGAACAGCGAGTGACATCAAGGCTTATTTCATGTCCCTTCCAGAGAAACCATCTGCTGATCATTTAAAAAAGAAATCACGTTTCAGAGCCAAGTGTATCATCATCGCAAAACACAAGTTTCCACATCACCGCACGCGATGCTTCTTTTGCTTGCTGTCTCTCGCCGAACATCACAAGAGGTTCGAGTTCTCCAACAGGAAATGCATTGTCTTTAAAAGGATTGTGTTTTCTTGCAAACTTTTATTGTTGCCTCCATGCAGTTCCTGAACGGAGAAAAAAGCTGAGTGTAGGAGGGACAGTGCATCCTGCTCGCATTTCTCCGTGACCCATTTCTAAAATATCTCTCGCGCAAAGACGACATCATTTCTGAGAAATGATTGCCTTTTCTTAAAAGTGATGGTCCATAAAAGAAAAAAGTATTTTATGTATGAGATGGCCTCTTCTAGCGTAAAAGGGCTTGTCTGCTCCTTCATTGAAACAGAAATCTGTGTTTTAGTTGACGGTGTTTACTATGGATTCCCATAATGCCAAACTTTCAAAGCGGAGAAAGTATCAAACCCACTCAGCATAATCCACAATCCCACCAGTCATGCGTAGACGCCGTATGGTCTAAATATATTTCAGCCAGAATTTGGCTGAATGTACTGCCTTCCTCTTGATTTACATGCAGGACCCTGCAGCACAGCCACTGATTTACTGTCAACCAGACACAGACGGACATAAATGGGCCGTACTGATGCTAAGATTCTTTGAAACAAACAAAATAATTGCTGTCTTAACCACAAAACTTGTCACAAATCATGACTGGAGTCCCCGAGTGGCATTAAAAGGAGTAACATTATACTTTTGTCTTTTTTTTTTTTTTTTACATTGGCAGAAGATCATCAAAATAGATTTTAAATGTGTTGGAATGAAGCCCTTCAGCTTTGGTGCAGGATTTCCAACAGTCTCTGGGCTCAGATCCAACAGGTTTGCCTTTTTTGTATGTTTTTTTTGTACACATATCTTCATATCATCAACACAAGAGCATGTCCAGTTTGGGCGATATCATATATTGGCATAAAAGTGCCGCCCAATCTGTCCCACGCCTTGTCCTAAGATGCTATGCTAACTCTGCTAGCGGCTCAGAGGCAAAGCAATGATGCCGCCCTCCCACCACTACCGCTTTGTGACATTTATACAGAACATGGCACAAAACAACTGCAGCTGTCCCACCTTGAACGGGCTGAATAACAGGGCTGCTAGTTCCTACATTTCCCATAATGCACCCCCATTGCATCTTTACTTTTGCAGAATTCCCTCTTCTCACTTCACGACTAATGAACAGGCCTGGAGGAGCAAATTAACGGAGCGTTGTCTGGAATTCATGTGCAAAAAAGGAAAGCTAAACATTTGCTCATATTTAGTGTGAAAAACTTCAGAGGAATTTCAGCTGCCTTAAAAACAATATGCTGATGATGGGAGTCGGTAATTGTTCAGCCACAACAGACTGCATGACAGACGCGACTGAGTTTGCTGCAGTAACTTTTCAGAGAAGAGTGACATTAAGTTTCCATCTAAGATTTATTCTGCATTATTTTCACACCATTATAAACATCTGTATTTCTTATTTATTTTTTGCTCAATTTGTCTGTATTTTTCTCCTTATTTTCATCTTCTAACAGAGTTTGGGGCATTTTCGGAAGCATTCATAACCCTTCACTGAGAGGACTCATTTGGCTTTGCTCCCTGAATATATCTGCTTGCAAATGGTTTTTGATTTCTTGCCACGGGTGTGTAATGCGAGGTGGAGAAGGGCAGGGTATTCTACAGGGTTGTCATTGTGTCAACTCTTGGCAGGCTGGTGGTAAATCACAGTGAATGTAGTGGATGATGCCATGTCATATTTTATCACAACATTTTTTTTTAAAATACCAGAATGGTAATATCATGTTAAAATTTATCCTCTGGTGTGTTTGTAGCCTCTAAATCACCAAAACAGTCCCTGTGCTTTGATCTGAGACGTCCCTCGGATTCTGTTTAAGTGAATGAGATTATAGATGTACTGGATCACAGCCCCAATGATGCCTGATTTCATTGGTTTTATCAAATTAAGAAGAAATATGCAGCATGCAGATTTACGTATATAAGCTTTCCCACACCCACCAGATAAAATCTTCTCCTCTCTCTGTCTCATAAAGTCCAGATTATTTATTACAACTCATCCTGATAATCCAACTAATTATTTGCCTCCAGTTACAGTATGACATGGCGCCTCTCATCACAGCACAGGAACACGTCCAAGTTCACAAACAAAAACTCTTGTTTTTTTTGGTTTAACGCCCCTTCAACATGCATCACATGTGTATCTGTGTAAAGATGTTGCAGAAACCTACAAGAAACCAGTATGTGATATAAACCCATGCATGCAATTTATTCCCTTCATTACAGTTATTAAATTATGTCTTTGACTTACTTCCTACTCATGATGATTAGATGATATTAACTATAATGTATCACTGCAGGCTGTTAGACAGAGAGAAAACAAATTTGCTATTTAGCGACGTGACTAATCCAACCCGTATGTGACCCAATATGTTTGATATTTTACCACAGTAAATACACAAAAGAATTAAAACATGAAATATGTGTTCAGACTCTGCATCTCCACCTAATTAATCTGTTTGTTTTGTCATGTTGTTGCATGATAGCTCAGCACGCATTACCCCCCCCCTGCCCAGAATAACCAGTACAGCCAGCTGCGCAACATACTGGCTGCGGAATGAAAATCCACCCATTTATACAACCAATCTCTGAAAGTGTTTCCTGTCACTTTTTCTGTCAGATGTTTCTGATTTTGTCTGAAATTAACCCACAAGTGCACAACATTTTACTCATTTTGCGAGTCCACCTTTTCTGTGGTCGTGCTTCCCCCTGCTGGACACAGTCCGCAATTACAGCATGTGGATTTCGTACTCTGGCAGTAGATGTGCTCAATGTAGACGTTTGAAAAAAATATTAGATTTAATTCATTCATTGCAAGACATATTTTCTTATTACGCTGTGGTAAAGCTGCTGGGTTTTAATGTGAAGTTCATGGTGGAAGTGGATGACGGTGAAGCGATTTTCCTGTGAGAAAAAGGAAGACAAGGAGATTTGGTGGTCCAGATGATATCCAGGGTGGAGGCATGGAAATATTAAGGAGAAATGACAATGGCGTTTCATAAATCTGATTTTTTTTTAATTTAGTAAAACATTGGAAACTGAGAGGATTCCTGAAGCGCGTGGGAGGAGGAGGAATATGAAAAAGCACAACAGATGTCAGCACAGACTTAATGTTGCTAGAGAGGGAGGAGAGAAGGCCAGAAGAATTTGTAATGTGTGTGGATTTCGAGAACGCTCAGTGTGACGCTCTGACGTGTGCAGTGGGAATAGCAGATGAGTTCAAGGCGGAGGCGGGATGACATCCAGGATCGGTTATGAGACGTTCCTCCTCTGCAGTGGTACGGGACAGGGTGGTGGATGAGATTGGACAGGAGTCTTCATGGATGATGATGTTTGCTGATGACAATGTAATCTGTAGCGAGAGAGAGTTAATGTCAGGTTCAGACTGACATTAAAGGTTAAATAGTTCAACCAAAAATGAACCCATCATTGCCTCTTCACTCTTAATTCCCCTGTTTCCTACTTCATAAATTATTTACAGAACTTCACTAAACAGCATTTCCCTGAACAGCTGGCAAAGCTTCAAATTTTCAACATGAGATCTGAAAACCAATTAATACACCTCCTTTATATAAATTTATATACAAGCCTTTTTGGTTTTTTTAAACTAAAACCTTCACTGCAGCTGCTGGGCTCACCAAACCTTTCATCAGCATGAAGGGTGAGCAGATAATGGATGCATTTTCATTTTGTGATTAATTAAAAATACCTCAAAGCAATTACCTCTGGTCTCCCGGCGGCCACACGCCCCAGGACGGTTTCCTGTCTTGATAATCTTGACTTGATTAAAGTAGGCACTCTGTTAACCCAAAGGATTGGAGGGAAGCTGGGTCTACTGAAAGCAGGCGCGGTGTTTTTGAATGCATCGCAAAGACAACAGAGAGGTCAGAGGACCATGGCTCATTTTGAATGATGGCTCTCCACAGACTCTCCCTGCATGTAGTCTGAGTGGCTGCAATATAAAGCCTGTTAATCCAGCATCACTAAAAGCACGCCTCAAAAAACATTCTCACAGTCCGTTTCATCTTTGACATTCAACAACGAATATATAAATTAGCATTCTGCAATGTGAAACTGCGCAGACCTGCAAAGCAAACGTCTTCAGAGACTCTCTATTTATGTCTTCTGGTCCCTCTGGATGTTGTCTGACTGATGAACTCTGACTGCGCGACGTCAGGCCATCACTCATGATGTCATAGCTCCCAGAAGTACAAAGGTCACGGTCTGACCTCACAGGAAACGTGGAAGATACTTACTATGTCTGTCTCTGACACACACGCTCCTCAACAGGAGGGCAGTCAGAGGTGAGGAGATATTACCCGAGTTCGTCTGAACCCTGGAGGCAGAAACAAGCTCATGAACTCTGAGACAGAGTGCAGAGAGATTCCATTGGTTCCTTCCTCAAGTTGTGTTCTTTTAAGATCTGATTTTATGGGTTTAATTTGACTTTAGCTGAATGTTATGATTAATTGCTCACCAAGACTGTTATGAATGTTGCTCCTTTTGAAGGTCATGTTGGGGTGATTTTATTACCTGATACACTTTTATTTCTATAACAAATCTAAAAAACAATGGCACACTCGTGATACTCGTTACACATTTCTATGACATATTTCATATCAACTCGGTATGTTTAGATTTATTTTTTATTTTGCAGGCACTTTCATTTCACACACAAAAACAAACTAAGCAATTAATCACATCCTTTTCACGATCATGGCATCCAAGTATTTTTGTACAGATGAAAAGGTGAGTTTACGAAACAGACGGGGTTCTTACACACTCCTGAAATAAAAATCTGCTAGCTTTGTGAAAGGCTGACATTCGTGACAGTTTGTGGCTGCTTCTGTTTGCACTGCGACACACTTCAGTGCTTCAGATGTAAGAACAATGAAATAAAGCAAGACAGTATAAATACAAGTCTAATCCTAGGCTTCACAGGCCAGTTCACAACTATCATAAATATCATTAATTCACTTTAGTAAAGAAATATAAAGGCTCCGTGGGTTCTTCCTTTGTCTTCCAGAAGTAATCCAGCTAAAACAGCAAGGCCGATCAGACTGAGTAGTGCCAGTTCTTCTGTGTTTAACTTCTATTTCCTTTCAGACAGGAAGCATTTATTACATCTTGGATTTACTTCGTGTTCATACAGCTTATCCGTGCACATTTTGACACTATATATTTCAACGCTAGATGAAAATCTAATTTCAAAGGCTGGGGACAAAGCACATTGATTTGTGGGATCAGAAATGGTTTGAAGATATCCTGGTTTGTTTTTCAGCTTTCAAAGTGAACATCATCTTTCGATGAAAGCCCGTACATGCAAAGAATAATGTTCACACTCATTTTATAATACTCTGGGGTTAGCCATACGTGGAGTTTTAGCATCAACCGCTGCCTGGCATATTTATCTATGTTGAGGATCTCAATCCTTTACAGAACCAGCTCCTCTGAAACTCTAATCGAATCTAATCTACAAGTATGAAGCAGAAAGTAAACACTAAGAACGGGACAAGCTTTTATGTGATACAAGCAGCTTTCAGCACTACAGTGAGGGAATGACGGGGAAAGAGAGAATGTGCAGATTGAGATTATAGCTCATAGGGGTTATTTTACATCCTTCAAGAGCTCTTGGCTTCAAAGTAGGTCTGTTCGATTCGCCTGCAGAAGGAGAGCAGGTTGCTGTTGCTCTTGATCCTCTCGGCCAGCTCTGTGTTGGTCAGTCTGGTGGTGAGTATAGTGAAGAGGTGACCGAACACCAAGGCATCCAGTTCTGTAGGACTAAAACACAGACATTCAAAGACAAAGATCTACTTTAGTTAATTAGTTGAAAAAAATGCCTTCACCCACTTCTTCAAGAAGTTAAAACTGCAACCGTAAAGAAATCACGACATTAATCATCTTAATGCATAGTATGCAACTAAATCTATTTTCTACAGAAGTTTAATTCACAGATTGGAATGTCATAGCTGTTTCCCACCTAAAGGTGGTGCTAAAGTCAAGGTAAAGTAGTTGATTTTTGGATTGAACGCTCACAATGTCTGCTGCAGAGCTGAGGACTCTGAAGAATCTCCCTCCTCACGATGCTATCGTGATCTATTGTAATTCAGCTGCGATGGCAGACTGAGAAAAAGACACTGGATAGATAGAGACCGATACGTACTGTTTGTTAAAGAAGTATGGTTGTGTTCCGAGCCTCTGGGAGAGAGCCTGGCAGCACTGACTCACATTCTCATAAACCTAAAACACACAAGACAAAAAAACAACTTTGAATGATGCACCTGGAACAGCATGACCCACATTTCTGAAGCATGTCAAACATGCTAACCTGCTCCAATGTTTTTCCTCCCCAGCCAATGGCGTTCATCTTTCTGCGAACCTCCCACTGTTTCTGATAGGCCAGGATGTTACTGAGAGGCCATGAGTAAGGGCTGCTATATCTGGGGCGGGATATCTAACGAATAAAATTAAAAAAAACACATACGGTACATACGATTAAGGAAAATAATACAAAATCACTGTCAGGTTTTAAGAAGCTCAAGATAAATATGCTCACCTCAGCAGCCGTAGCGTCATCACACCACTGGATGTACAACTGAAGGGGGAGACTTGAATTAGAGGATATCAAGGAGAACTGTAAACAGCTACGTTGAGGTTCTGCATCTTAGTTACATGGTACTGAGTGTGTGTGTGTGTGTGTGTACCTCAGCACTAAGCAGCATGTTGTTGACCAGCTCCATGTACGCTTTCATTTCAGCTCTCTGAACATCATCTAAGCCGTCGCTCAGACAATGACCCTGAGAATGCAAAAAAGAAAGAAATGTAGCTTACTTCTCATCTTAAATCAAAGCTTTTATTTTCTAAGTAAGGAGTCGGCTGATTCACCCACATGGGTAATAAATCTAGAAAATGACATCCATGCTATAGGCTGGTAATAAAAAGTCTTAATAGATGTAATAAAGCACACCTTAGCTTTGGTGAATTGTACTATTGGCCCCAATTCTGAAACGACCTGGTTCCCTACGTGGATAAAGGGAATCCTGCCTACAATGATACAACAAAAAAAACCATTAGAAATCCGGCATATCCGGTCAAATCATAGAATTCTGTGTCTCCAGGGAAGCACGGCAGGGAGGCCGATCAATAAACATGGACTGAGAAGTTCAAAGTCATATTTTATAATACATATATTTAGTTATTATTGTCAATACATTTGGCTTTAATTCTTTTTGCTATATGATGACATTCACTCATTGAAAACAACAATAGCGCAGACCGGAAGGTGACATGTATTCAGCATTTACTCTGCTGACCACCCGCACAGGTAGGCCGCACATCCTGAGGTAGGCCTGTACAGGTGAGACAAGGTGATGGTCAGTTAGTACTGCCAGTATTCATTCATAAGCAAGTCGATTAACTAATCTAAAATCCATTCAGTCTTTTAAGACGCGTCATTAAATTTATCCGAGTACAGAAGGTCACCTGAACAGCAAGAGATGACGCGCAGTCCGACAGTAGAATCTGATCCTCTGTCAAATACAGAAACAAAATAACGCACATAAAAAACAGTCATTTCATTATAGCGGCAATCCAGAATCTTCCTCCATTTTGGAAAAAATATTCACTTACCCTTCAGGGGTTGGTACAAGGTTGCAGTTTCCGGCCAGGGCTCAGCAGCTGTCAATGTCAAACACAGAAGGGCACAAGTCCTGCTATTTAGCCATGCATAGCTTTTCTACTTTCAGTTGGGTTAATCAGTGCCTGACAAATTTATAGCGATTAGATTTTTTTTTTACATCCATGATATGCAAGTAAACTCCATACAGCCCGTTTTAAAAATCCAGTCTGGCATAAATGGTATTCTATTTCCAAATGTACTGTTGTTGCTGATGGACGGGAGCTGTCCCACGACGGCCTAGAGTAGTTTTACCAGGCTGTTGTTGTTGCAATACCCCTTCGCGCCACTGGTAGCAGCCCTGAGCATGTTGGTGCTGACGAGCATTCATTGTTGAGAGAAGAAGAAATGGCTAGAAGGCTAGTAGCCACATTTCATTTGAGGACTAAATAACTCTAACTCGGAACCACTCTTATCGATATGACCCCCCCCCCCCCCCCCCCCCGAACTGATCCTTCTTATATTTTATACCTTCTTGTTCTTGAAAAATAAATCCGGTAAACTATATTATTAGCGTTAGCCTTTATATAATCTAAAC
The DNA here is from genome assembly GCF_040956055.1 of Brachionichthys hirsutus. Classification (NCBI taxonomy): domain Eukaryota; kingdom Metazoa; phylum Chordata; class Actinopteri; order Lophiiformes; family Brachionichthyidae; genus Brachionichthys; species Brachionichthys hirsutus. Next base: position 12,747,839 of record NC_090903.1, on the reverse strand, counting down.
GCTATGTTAGCCATTTGGGAAACATAGCGAAACAGTAGAAACAGAAAAAAGGTGGACAATCACGGCACTGTTAAATGGCAACGAGGATGATATGCGTTGCTGAAAACAATAGCTGATGTTAAATGGCTAAATGCAGCTAAAATACAATAATTGAAACACTGAATCCAGTCGACGCTTTACCTGCCATCTGGGACACGAACGCCTCTGCCGCAAGAGACATTGCTCTGGTGAAATAGCAGTAATAATAAGACGAGGTCGGGTCCACCGCATTCAAGTGTAAGGGCAACAGCTTGCTCTGCAGACACCGACTGGTCCGACCGCGATTGTTGTCCGGAGGAGTAAGTGTGTCTGAGACTAGTTCCTCTTCAGCTGGTCATAGGTGGTACATTTGTCTGAGCTTTACAGCGTGCAAATTTCTCTCCTGTTTATTTGTAGGGTGATCAAATATATCGTTTGCCGACAGGAAGAGCCCATCGTGGAATCTGGTATAATTTAGACAAAGCGTTAAGCCTGAAAATATAGGCTCCTGAATTCAGGGATCTCTCTTTTGTAATCTTGCAAACTGTTAGAGTTGGGCAGGTATTGATCATTTACTGATACGCTTTTAATGATATATTCACTTCACTCGAAATATTATCATGAAGATTGTTATCCTGATCCTGTTCTAAAAGAATAATCCGGAGTTTTGTCTTCTGAGCTGCGGTACTTACTGCCATCAGCAGGGGGCGGTCTTGCTTTACCACTGGTAAACAGCACAAAAGGCAGGCGGTGATGTGACGTCTGAGGCAGGCAGACATTAAACCCATCAAGATAAACATCTCCATCATGTTTACCACACAACGAGTACAAGTCGCAGTACACAGCTGATGGCAAAATATTATTTTAGTTTATTAGCTTAGTTTATCTTAGTTTAGCTTAGATATTAATTAATTAATTGATGAATTAAGTAAATAATATATAGATTCATTAATTACACATTTATTTATTTATGTATATATGTGTGTGTGTGCGCGTGCGTGTGTGTGTGTGAATAGTTGTTGTTGCGCACATCAGGCCAGTTGCTGCACATTTAACCCTGTCTCGACCGGAAGTCACCGATGAATGCCTCTCATTTCCCCTGCCCTTAACCCCACACGCCCCACCCCCACAATCACGCACAAAGACAAAGAGAAGGATTTATTTCATAGAGGCAGAGTAAGAGAAGTCGTCCCAACCCTGTGCGTAACCAACGCGTAAAAAGCGCGCATAATTAATAAGATCCGGCGTGTAATGCCTGCTAAAACAGCCTTGTTCTGAACACCAGCAAGACCAAGGAGGTCATAGTGGACTACAGGAGGTCCAGGAAGACTGAACACGCCCCCCTGTGCATACGAGGGGAAGCAGTGGAGCGTGTAGAGAACATTAAATTCCTGGGCATCCACATCTCCTCTGACCTCTCCTGGACACTCAACACCAGACACCTGGTGAAGAAGGCCCAGCAACGGCTCTTCTTCCTCAGGAAGCTGAAGCGGGCTGGACTCTCCTCTGCGTTGCTTGCAAAGTTATACCGGGCCACGATAGAGAGCATCCTGTGTCTCAGTGCGACCGTGTGGTACGGCAGCTGCACGGCGCAGGACAGGAAGGACCTATCACGGGTGGTGAGGACAGCTCAGGGGATTGTGGGTCACCGTCTGCCTGATTTGGACTCTGTTTACACCTCCAGAGTCCAGAGGAGGGCCAGACGCATCTCCACAGACCCCACCCACCCGAGCCACAGACTGTTTGTCCCGCTTCCATCAGGGAAGCGGTTCAGGACAATAAGAAGCAGCACTACGAGGCTCAGAAACAGCTTCTTCCCCCGAGCTGTGAAAGCAATCGTTCCCTTGTAGCGATCTGGGACACTTTATGCCGGCCCTGTTGCTGCTGCTGCTATTTTGCACTTTATGCCGGCCCTGTTGCTGCTGTTGCCATTTTGCACTACTGCCTGTGATTCTCACAATCTCTGTGTGTATATATATTGTTTCTTAAGAGAGAGAATTTAGTTTGTTATGATGTGTGCCTTAAGCCGTGGGCCTTCTCACGATTTTATTATGCTCGCATAATGACAATAAAGTATCTTGAATCTTGAATCTTGAATCTTGAAAATGTATACGTATGTAAAATAATTTCACACAATATAATATAATCTTCTCCGCTTCTAAATGTCTACCGATATTTGACACACATCGCGTATCAAATATTTTCTGCCTTCAATGTTTGGTAATCTACTTTTATTCAAATATTCTTATTTTCCTAATTGCCGATCTTTGAGGCGAATGATTCACCACTTTACATTTCATTCACGAAACATGTTCCGCGTAATTCTGTACGTCACTTCCGTTGATAAATTCACAACAGACACAGATGGTGTGTGTTTGTGTGTGTGTGTGTGTGTTCGACAGAGTGAGGGATAGAGACGACAAAATAATTTTGTTTCGGTGTTTGAATTATTTTCCTTTTTCATCGTCTAAGCAGTTTATTAAACATTTCCACATATAAAATTCTTACGTGATTTTTTTTCGTTTATTTTAAACACATATGTAAAAATACAAAAAAGAACAGAAATGTTGCTCACTACAAAGTATAAAATGTTCTTCTAAACAACAGATAAAAAAATAAGCACCGGCGTAGGCTGGAATAGAAATCATGCGCATATTATTACATATTCTTAAATGCAAAAAGCCATCAAGCTATTTCAGACGGGATCAATTCAAACCTCTCGTTGCTGAATCAAATAGTAAACGTGTCAGAAATCTTAGTTCGATGAAACCCTGTAACCCTGAGAAAATATTTCCGCGTCTTGCATCAATAAAAATTACATTTAAAAAAAAGGTCTGATTTGACATTTCCTGTAAAAATGTATGACTTCCTCCCTAAATTATTTAGAAGTTTATTCATACTTAAAATAATTTGGAAAAAGAAAGATATGGCTACTTATCCTATCATGTTTGGATGATCCTTTATGTACAAAATTAAAGCTAAAACGTTATTTGTCAAACCATTCCGCAATTCATCCGCGAGCAAATCCAGCTCCTCTGTTTGTCCTTTTAAGCGCCAGTTCGTGGAAACAACTTTTTGGTGATGTGCATATTTATAAGTTATAGGCTTTGTCATCTTTTAGGTATAGCTATAAAACCCTGTATATGTTTACCCTGTAAAAATAAAACCCTGTTTTATCCAAAAGACGCGATCCGTTCACCACACAGGGTGCCGTTTGCAACTATAGGCACTCTTCTGTTGCGCCTTTAATAATGGCTGACTAATAAAGAAAGATTTTCCTAACGGGAAATTTCTCTAAAAACTCGAATACATTCATGAATTAAATATTAGAATTGGATGCAGCCTCACAACAAAGTTTGGAAAACCAAAAGTTCAAATATAAGCATAATAAAATTATAGATAATAATAAAATAAAAACTCATTCAGGCTGTATGTTTAAAGCTGTTAAATGTTTCATCCTGGACCCGTTTATCAGAACCGCTCTCAGCCCGTTCTCACCGCCCTCCCGCCGTCGTCGCTGTGAATGCTGTCCGTTGTTTTCTTGTTCTTGCTTTTCCCTTTGGTGTTCGGCAGCTTGTTGTCTTTCTTCCAGCGCATGCGCCGGTTCTGGAACCACACCTTCACCTGCCGCTCGGAGAGACACAGCGCGTGGGCCACCTCCACGCGGCGGCGGCGCGTCAGGTACCGGTTGAAGTGGAACTCCTTCTCCAGCTCCAGGACCTGCTGGCGCGTGTACGCCGTCCGTAGCCGCTTCGGCTCCGGGCCCACGTGGTTCGGGTTAACTGTTAAAATCAAGAAACGAGAAAGATATTAGGGAGGGTATAAAAGGATTGTATTTTATTTTCAATAATAATTACTATATTAGACAAGTGCAATTACACAACTGTAATTAAATTAGAATAAATATAGCCTAACATAAATGTCCTGTTCGTACCAGAATATAATCTCGGTTTATTTTAACGTTATTTTTCTTATTTTTTTATTTAATAATGAGGCGATTATCTCCATTTGCGATGCTCTGGGAAAAAGCTCTAAGAAGATGTTTACTTTCATGTTTGCTGGCTGCAACGGTGCACATGCACTAACGACACGCAATTTCTCTCTCGCGCACACGCGCATACACATGCGCCGTGGCGGGGCCATAAACCTTTATAGGGGTTGTAATTCTCCCTGACTCTCACTAAGATCATAAATAACTCAACAACAAAAACGGTGCTCACAAATGGACAAAAGAAAGAAAGAAAGAATGGAGGAAAGAAAGGAGAGAAAAAAAATAAAACTCAACATGCACCATCGGGAATCAGATCAAATGAAATGATAGGGAGATTAAACGATTTAAACGGTTGAAGAGCTTATCTCACCGTGAGCGATGTGCACTTTCTTCATCCATGGGTAGACAACAATGGGCGGCTTGTCTCTGCCCTGACAGGCCGCTTTCCTCTGCACCTGAGCGGCTTTTGGACAGGTCATCCACGCCTGGCACTGCAGGTCCCCCACAGAAAGCCTGTCCTTGCAGGGCGCGTCTGGCTCCCTGCAGCCTGGGAAGGACGCACCTTGGTGCTGCTGCGAGGGGACCTCTCCATCCTCCCGGCGGTGGCCCTGCAAAGAGGGGGGACACCCGGTTTGTTGTGGCGCGTATGGAGGTGGAGGGGGCTGCATGGGCTGATAGCCTCCTCCATAACTACCGCTGTCCTGTGGGCTGTTGTTGTAATACCCCCCTTGGTCACTAAAATTACTGTAATCTTCTTCACAAGGCGGGAACTGCGGCTCAGCATATTTACAGCTCACCACGTAGGACTCCATGATTGATTTATAGCGAGGCTGGTCGGAGAATACTAATTTTTCTTCTCTCCCTTCTCTCTGTCTCCTTTTTTCCCCCTCTGGCATCAAGCCATCCTGCGGCTGTCAAATAGACGGACGGTCGCGCGGGCCACGTGACCCCGCGGCTAGCCAATAAGGTACGACACTTCGGATTGTTTATGTCAGACCTAATGGGATAATTTGAAGGAACAAAAGTGTTCAAGATCGAGCTAATGAAGTCTGCTGCAGGGAAAATGTTAAAATGAGAACAATTATTATTTATGGATTGTTTATTTTACTTTCTATCTATCTATCTCGCCATCTAGCTCTCTGTCTGTATGTCTGTCTATCTAATACCCAATAGATTCGGTGTTATAAATTATATTGGTTCTTTATGGCCCCGCCCCCTCCCACACGCAGCACCTATTGAAAATCAATGGCTTGTAGATTTATGACTTTGGCTGAATGGCTTTCACCCCCACACAGATGGCCGGAGCTGAAAAAATAATCTGGTCCATATTGAGGGGCCGCTGGTCCATATTTGGCCTTGTGGGGAGTCAAAGGTTGGACAACAAAACATGGCCGGTCAGAAAGGCCTCCAATAAGAGAATGAGATAAAAGGTTCCCAGACAGTGACTAGTAGTTGGCTTTGTTATAGGCTGGGGTCAACCTGAGGTGTCCCGTTCCCCACCACCAACACAGCTTTAAAAAAAGGGGAGGGGGGGCACGGCTTGTCTTAAAAAATGATCTTAGATTAAACTGAATAAGAGAAAATGAGACAAGGCTGAAAAATGAAGGGGTAAAAAAAAACTGAAAATTGTGAAGGAGATAAGTGAGAATATGCTAAATGCTAAGGCCTCACATGAAGAAAGTGTCATGGTTTTGTTCCCTGAGCAAAAAAAAAAGAACTGTTTTGTCACCCCCCCTCCCAAAAAAAGCTACTTCCCAATTAAATAATAAAAGAAATCTCAGCAGTGAGGAAAGATAATAAATCCGTGTTACATCCATGCATGGGATTTCATGAGGATACAGCTGCTCTCTGAGGATGAAGATCTGACTCGCCTCCAAAACAGGTTAATAGCTCTAATAGAGAGGAGGGGAAGAAAATTATTTTGCTTGGCTGGAAAGAAGCTCCTGCAGAGGTTGCAATGGGTTTGAAGATTCTGGCATCGCTGATAGAGTGAAACTGAACTATAGCTTCTGTCTGGCCTCATGGGTCATTCCTTCAGATGAGCTCATCATGAATTGCTGTGAAGGCGGATATACCAGATCAGTAATCAGGTGGAAAAATGTCTTCTGTTTTTGGTCAGGTTTAGCATCTTTCCCTTTGTTTCCTAGACAACCAACGTCCACCCAGTAAGATGCAAAAAAAATTCATGCCGGGAATATTTGCGTCGATAATTGTATTTGAAAGAAAACAAAGCAAATTTGATACATTTTTTCCCCATCAATAACTTTTAATCACTTTATAACTAAAGCTCCATTTGAATCCACATAACAACACGTTTATTGTCTGCCTTGAAGTATCACCAAATGCAATCATTTATGATCATATAGAGGGCAGCAGGAGTAAAACCTTCATCGTGTACCCAAGACTGTGTTTAAACTTATTATGGAGAGCGACTTTTACATTTTTATCATTTGATCAATAGTCAATTAAGCAGCATTCAGCTTGGTGCAGCCAGAGGACTTCATCAGTGTGATCCTATTGAACGAATCATCCTGCTCCGTCTGTGCCATCCGATTCGGCCGGTTGCCTTAATTGAATGTTTGCATCAAAAGGGCATAAAAGAGAGCCAAAGCGTAAAAGCGAAACACTCTTTCTCTTCTCCTGGCTTTTGATCGATGGTTAGTCATCGCCCATAGACTCCCCTAGAACCCAATCTGTGACTGAGGCAGCTCCACACACATTCGGTTCTACAGGGTATATATAGGCGAAGGCTGACTTCACGGCCGGCTGCTGATGACTTCTTTCTGTTGCTGACAGTGATTTACACTCAGGCGCTCACACATTTTATCACGACTCTGCATCATAATACAGCCAAAGCCCCCCCCCCCCCACACCCGCCCCTTCGACCAGTCCTCTCATCATTTTTTATAAAGAAGGGCATGCAGCCACGTCATTGTTTAATTTATTGAAACGATTAATGGTGCTGTAACGTGTAGGCTTTCGACATCGATATCTCATTAGGACACACTACATTAATTCTGATACATAAGTGTAATTACTGTACGCACACAAGGCCCTCTCCCAGGAGGCTGCATGGCTGGAGGCTGCAGCGGTGCACACTGTTGGGACATCTGCATGAAATCTATCTGGTGCCGCGGCGGCGGGAGTGATTTACAGGATTCCAGGAGGGTTAGCTTGCTCTTCCACTGCAGCTAAAGTTGAGTTATTATTTTACACGGTGTAACAAGTGAGTGAACAATGACAGAGGACCAGCATTAGCAACAGCGGTGGATGAGGAGTGTAAAATGTGTTTGCACACGACTCTCGTGTCATAATTCATCATTCTGCTCTGCACCACGTGCACGCGTGACCTTTGGTGGGACGAGCACCCACGAGGAGCCGTGTTAAACTGATGGCCTCCTGTGGTTTGAGTCTTGAGTTTGTCGTTTCTGTAAGATTTGGAGGGTTTTCCAAAGTTCGGAGCATTTGTTAATGACCTCCGGCGTGTAAAAGCTGCAGCATAACAGTTTCTCTGTCGCTTCTCCCCTTACTACAGCAATGTGTAACTTTACTGTCGTTTTCAAACGGCTGTACAAGTAGTAGTGAAGAGTTGCTTTTGAGGAATGGACCGTCCATTTTGAGCATGTGACGTGCTTTTGCAGGTTAATCCTTTGCAGTTTGCACTAATTGTTTTGAGAAATGCTGTGCAAATGTTGATGTGAGAAAAGCGACTGAGAAAAACTGGCATCGAATGGCGATTTGTGATTTTGGCACCTGAAGTGAAAATTCATTTAGATCTGAAATGAATTTCTAACAGTCCCACAGCAAGAAGTGTTAGAATTCATCCACCGTGCAGCGTGGAAGAAATGAAATAAAACGTTATCAATATAATGGATGGATGGATAGATAGATAGAGAGCTCTTTTCTGCTGACTGCGTTCCCAGGCTCGGAGAAAACCATTTGTTGCTAAACTAAAGCATTGGGTTGCTTGGACAGAGAGGAGCAGCTCAGCTTTCAACTCAAGTGAGAGTGACTAAATGTTAAACAAGAAGGATGAACACAAAGGAGCATTTTTTTTAGCTTCATTATAATATTTCTAATAGATTGGATTTGAATAATGAAACTGAAGGCACCGATCAGCGAAGCACAAATGGTCTCAAATCCATTCTGTCTGAGGACGATTAATTCATTCATGTCTTGACTAAATAAAAAAAAAAGGGGGGGGGGGGGGGGGGACTTTGACCTAAAAGTTTCATTTTTCACAATTATTCCAGCCTAAACCCTCCCGCTTGAATGGGGCTCTGGAAACTGGAATGATTAGCTCACACCTTTAGAACTGATCCCTGAACTTTGGCGGACTCCTTTTAGGGACAACAACAACAACAACGACTGAGAGACGCTTCGCTTTCTGAAAGAGCATTCTTCTCGGAGAATGTAGCCTAGCTGCCATCAGGTCGGGAGAGGGTCAATCAGAAGCGTTGACCGCTGGTTCACCGTTCCATTAGTCCTGGCGCTGGACAGGGCCACGCAGGGCCACGCAGGGCCACGCAGGGCCACGCAGGGCCACGCTGGGCCACGCAGGGCCACGCAGGGGCTCGCGCTGGGGACCATCCAGAGTTCACGCGAGCCCATTGTTTCACCGCTTCTCTCTCTCTCTCTCTCTCTCTCTCTCTCTCTCTCTCTTCTGCAGATAGATATGTGAAGGCTATAGTTTGCAATTAAAGGTTTGCGTTTAAACATTACTTATTATCAAAAATAGCGAATCGATACGGGTTTTTTTTTTTAAAGAGATGAGAATAAATGTTGATTATTTCTATTTACGACCGTTTAATCACGTCCCTGAAAGCCTTTTCCATTATTGGTTTGGTATCGACTCACGAATTTTCCTATTTGCTAAACAGCGAATGATTTCTGGATATTTCAGCAGGCGTGCCACATTTTGAATCTATTTTATGGGGCTTATTTCTTTCACGTTTATCATTTTTGACCAATCGATTTCTCGTTTCTGATTCCAGCTCAGAACTCCGACCACAAACTGCAACAACCGTTCACGTAATCCCTGAGATTAAAATGAATCCGTCTCTTTTCCAGAGCTGCATGGGTCGCTGATGTAAAGCCATTCAAATGTGGCTTTTCTTTCTCAGGTCGTTTCACTTTTTCATCTTAGACAGGCTGACCGCTGGATCACCCCTCCGCCCCCGGCCCTGTGTCGGGTCAAAGCCGAGCTGAGAGCATCTTTAACCCGGTTTAGACATTAACTGCGACCTCCAGCCCTGGGAACGCGCGCTCACGGTCTCGGAGTGTCCGGAGCAAAGCGCGGGGAGAAACGTGAAATTCTGGTGGAAAGTAAGCCAGATGAGAAAAATCAACACAGAAAAATAAAATCACGACTGCAAATATTTTAGAATTTATTCGCATTGGATTTCACTATTGTTGCAACAATAGTGAAATCCAATCACCAATTGTGTCGGTAATTTTAATGAATTGAAACTGAAATCTGGAAAAACTATACACCAGCGCCGCGTGTTTATGAAGGAAAATTAGATACGTTTAAAAAATGATAAAAATAAAATTAAAATAAATCGAATGGAGAACGTGTTATTAACGGGGTATTTAGTTATTCATCCGGCTTCCTATTTCTGACGGCAATCAGGCAGCTATACTAAAGATGAATATTTCACTGTGATCCCCGAAGGCGCTGGAGAGGATCCGTCTTATAGGCCAAATTCAAACTTTTGATTGTCACTGCTCGCTGCTGGGCTTCAGCATTTTAACCAAATAATAGCTTTATAACTGTCCCCGCCCCTCTTTCATTAATTTAGCACAATAAAACAAGCTTCACTACCGCAAAAGCACGCGTGTTTATTTCTTTCCCATCTCGTTTTTGCTCAAACCAATTAATAAAATCACAATACCTGCCTCCAAACCTGAGATTTCCACATGAGCCTCTGAATATTCAGATGGTTTGAAGGTTTGATGTCGGTGCGGGTCCTGGATTCTTTTTTTGGGGGGGTCCCAGCTGCGACTTTAACCAAAATGCTCTCCCTGTCATAAACTGCGTTATTACACTCCCTGCTCGCTTCTGTTTATACCAGTGGGGCTCGTAAAATGTAATATGTGAAGAACGCGCCATAAATCCCCCAGAAGTGTGTTCACATATACAAACATCCATTATACTACCGGGATAGGAAATCACTTTGACTGCGGCAAACAACGCCGAAGAGTCGAGACTGTATCTCTATAGGCCCAAGTTGTCAAAGCAAACGCGCACTGAAGGCGGGCAAGAACCAAATCTAAGATGCTACAATTTGTTTCGAGTTTCCTCACAATGACGCAGCTCTTTAAATTATTTTTCCGTTATAATTGTATCCTTCTTAAAAAAATAGAAAATACCAGCGATGGCAGAAGCATGGACAATCCTCACACAGACGGATTTAAAGAATGTTAGCAGTGAAATAATTCATTGGGATCCTAAATGAGTGTAAAATTAATACATTTTTTTCTCCATCTCTGACGACAGTTATACATTATTTTTGACTGTTTGTGATCACGTTGCATCTGACACGAAAAGGTCGATATAAGACCCAGAAAGGAGTGAACATGTTACCACTAAAACACGCTCAAAGCTCAAAGAAGGTGGCGTCCGAGTGTCCAAAAGAAAAAAGAAAAAAGAGAAGGACCTCTGCGTCGCGTTAATTAGATTATATGTTGTGCTACAGGTGGATATCTGGAGCCCTTCACTGACTTCAGCCGGGGGCCCTTTGGTGCTCCCCGGGCCACAGCTTTAACACACCCTCTACATCTCCCCCCCCACAATTACCCATTGGTATCATAACTCCATATGTGTGCCAAATATGAAAACAACACACACTTACTGTTGGCGCGCTGGTCTTGCGTTAAAGCACGAAGCCCCGCGCTGTAAAATCCGGTTGGAACGGACCGAAGCTGACCGCTGGAACCGTCTCCGCCGGTTCTCTCAGCGACACGAAGCGCATTCTGTTGATTTCGGACAAATATCAGCCACCAATCCCATCTGGCCGCCTGTCGGCTATTCTGTCTGAGTTATATTTTGGGGCTTGTCAAGCCGCAGGCAATAAAACACACTTTATTACCGTCACGTGTTCGGTTTTTTCCCCGCTACTCCCACGCGGGTTTAATAAATTATTAGTGTCCTCCAATGAGCGTCTCTTTATTTTTATCTCTGAGGGTTTTGTCCTGCAGAAAATAAAATATATTTTATACTTTTAATATCCTCCACCAGGTGTGCGATTTGTTTATTTTTTGTTGCGCTTTCGGTCTTATTTGTTGCGCTTTTATTCGTTTTCTGTGATTTTAATCGAGTTGTTTACTTTCTCTGATTGAACCTTTTCTGAGTTTGACAACAAGAAAGGCGACGAAACCGTTTGAATTTGTGTGCGTAAAGCAGAAACTCCACGTGGGGCGCGCCTCGGGGTCGTTTCGAGTCTAAAACAAATAGAGACTAAACGCTCTGTGCGTTTTCCGGATGTTTCTGGAATGCTGTTTAGGCGCATTTGTTTCCTGCTTTGATTTCCGTAAATGGGGCGCAATAAAGCCATAAAGCGGCTCTGTGAAAACACGCTGCGGCTCCGTGTGTGCGTGAATGTCTGTCAGCTCCGCGGCTGTTGTGCACATTCAGCCTATTACGCATTTAAAAAATACATACTTTGCGAAGTCATAATAATAATTTAGGAATGTTGGTATTTAATTTATTAATGCACATTAATTTGGTCTTGGATTTTACCAGCAAAATTTATTTATTTATGAAATGATTTATTATTATTATTATTAGTGTTGTTGTTGTTGTTGTTTGTTGTCTTCTCATTTAATCTGAGCTCATGCATGGAGTGGTTTTAGTATGAGTTGAATTTAATTTAATGTTATGTCTGATGTCAGCGCGTTTTTGGAGACGCTCCACGTTCAACAACCGCAGAGCAAAGCAACCCCCCCCCCCCCCCCCCCCCCCCCGTGATTAACAGAGTGTCACCGCCGTTTGGAAACCACAACCCACTTGAATCTGTGATTTACGGCGCGTTGTCTTGGCGTCCTGCCGAATAACGCCTCCTCGCTACTGTAATATAAAACCAGAACGCCCGCGGTGCATTCACGGTAACCGGAAGAACAGAACTCTCATGACGTCCAGTTGCAGAGTGAGGGAAATCCAGGCAGAGCCTGGGTTAAACCAAACCGTGTTTAAACAGGGGTGTAAAAATGCTATCACTGAATCTGTAGCGCCATCTAGTGCTCAAAGAAAGACAATACAGCTGTAACAGCCAGTGACGTCAGGGTATTAGTATTAGAATTATCTGGTGACGTTTGTGGTTTCTAATGGACAAGGAGGTTTAATTAATTTAAATTATTACTTTATCCAATGTAGTTTGTTTGTCTGTTTGTTTGTCTGTTTGTCTGTTTTTTGGCAGGATTACAGAAAAACGGCTGGATGGATCTTGATTAAAAGATGTGTCTTGGTCTAATTTAGATCCCATTAAAGTTTGAGAGCGATCCGGATACCTTTATAGATTAAAGAAATAATAATAATATCTTGTAAAATATGCATTCAATTCGCTCACCAAAAATCACAGTCATATGTGCACTATTATGCGGTGCAAATGGGGGGGAATGAGCTACTTGGCGGAGGTCTGTGCTCTCCGAGCGCCTTTGTCGTTATTGTTTGACGCTCATTATGATTATTGTTATGAAGATGTGCGTCTTCCTGCATGTTCTAAACAATAACAAAACAAAATTATTTTCAAATGTATTTAATGTTTTGGTTGAAGCAAAAAAAATAATTAAAAACTGCGACTGCAGCAATCAGCAGCAGTCACCGATTCTTTTCCTCCCCCTGGTGTTTCCTAATGGTATTAGCATTGTTGACAAAAACAGCAAATCCCGGCACTCGAATGTCAACCGGTTCATCCAGTAAATCACTTTAAACTCATATAGCCACAAAATCCCAAAATAATTATGTGACTATTTTATATTCCACGCAGTTAACTTTGTTTTATTCTATGTATTTCACAAAAATGTAGCTTTATTGATAAATTGTCATTCGAAGTGTTTGTTTTTCTGTTTTTCTATAATCACCTTTTGCTGATAGCAGCAGCTTTACTCTGGCTTGAACCCTCACGCTGTGATACTTCTGAAAATCAAACAAAATCAAACAAAATCAAATAAATAGCCGATAAGAGAAACAAACAAGAATAATTAAACATGCAGTGCTCAAACAGGAACGATCGCTCTGCCAATTTCTAAATTCTACTTTACTTTTCAGTCTTTTGGTTATTTTCAAATCAAACCAGCTCATATTTGCTCAATAAAAAAATCAGGCTTTTGGGACAAACCTTCAGGGCAGTTTTCCTTCGTTAATGTCGTGATGAATTTAAAGTCTCCAGACAATCCTGCAGGGACAGAGATAGAGAAGCATCTTTTAAAAACGCAAAAGGAGATTCGAACACTTCTGTCTCAGACTCCGTTTCTGTCTGTCTGCCTTAAATCTAATGTTCGTATAATTCTCCACGACACTGTTTATCCCTATCACCTTTTGTCTCTTTGTCTCTCTCTCTCACGCATATTGACACATAAACACACGCACGCGCACGCGAGAACGCGCGCACAGATCTGCTGCTGCATTGCAGTGGGTTGTAAATACTGAGTGCGAGTGAATACTGTCTTTGTCTCCTTCTATCTCTCTCAGCACCTTCTGTCCTCACAAGGGAAGAAAGACATTCAGAAAAGGGAGAAATAACGTCTCTCTGTCTCTTTGTGTCTCTGACACTTCGACTGCCCTCATAAAAATCAATGTCAACGAAAAAAACAAACATAAATCAGTGGAAAGGCCATCTGTCCAAGTGCACGGAGGCGGGTTCTCAGAGAACATAAAAGTTTTCATATTAAAGCCGAGTGAGGAAATTATTTATTTATTATATAAATAGAAGTTTATATGAATTTGCACTTTGAGAAATGGTTGCATTAACTTGCCTTTATCTAAGCACAACACAATACATTCTTTAATGCATATGTATCTATTTGGAGGGGAGGGCATCCTATAGGATGGTGTTCTGTTCCATTCCCCCTTTTAACCCTTTCCATTCGTTTTATGACTCCATTGGATTATTTGCAGTCAAAGGAGAGCTCTCATAATTAATGCAGATCTGTTTGTTTTATTTAATCTGCAGCTGAAAAATACAATTCTGACCGACGAGAAGTTTGCAAACTGGGAAGGTATTCCAAAACCATGCAGGCATTATGGAATAGAATATAATAGAATAGGATATAATAGAATAGAATAGAAGAGCACTTTATTGTCATTGCACACGGTGACGCAATGAAATTAAACAGGCTTTGCAGTGCAAAAAGTCACGCAGTAGTTTGTCAATTTAGACATTTATACTTTTATACATTATGTAAAACACAATTAAAACCTATATGCTCCGTGGACATGAATAACACAACAACCAACAGCACGAGTGTATGAATCCAATCTACGCGCACATCCATCTATCAGGCGACGAGCGGCTGCAGTTCAAATGTCACACCTCACGTGTTGGTACCTGATGATGCAGCAGCCCGATGGACTCCATTTCCCGCTGCAGCATCCGGAGACACGCAAAATCAAACTCGAACACTCGAACCGACACGCAATCATATTTTTCTGCGTGAAGTTTGGAGGCCGGTCGAAACAAAAGAGAAGATAAGCGAGGCAAAACAAACGCACCTTCACGTTTCATGTGTGTTACAGTTGAGCAGTTTCTGTACGTATCAAAATTTAAAGCATAACATTTAACGAATAAATTATGACAAAAATTAAAAAAAATAAAAACGAGATTTTAGGAGGAATCGCCTGAACCAGAAAGGAAAAAATAAATACGCAGAGAAAACCGAGCGAGTACCGAGAAGCAGTTCTGGGCGACGGGAGCGCGCGAGGCAGGACTGCCCGTGAGGTTACGCGCACACATGACCGTCAGCGGCCAATGGCTGGCATTGGAGCCTCGTAAAACGGTTTTATGACCTCTCCCAGTGTGTGTGTGTGCGCGCGTGTGTGTACGTGTGCGTGTGTTTGTAAATCACACAGACAGGACGGGAATCGGTGAGAGCTGCTCTCAAGAGAAAACCGAAAGCTATTTCCAGACAAACAACCGGGTTGGAAGCGCGTGCGTTCACGCGGTGAACGCGTCAACCTGAATTTGAGTTTTTTTTTTTCTAAAGGCCAGTTTTGTCTGTTTTGCTTTTATGTTTTTTGCAGACAAAGTGCTATTTGAAATCCAGGCCACACCAAAAACGACATTACTAAATGGAAAACATTATTTTTTTTAAACTGAGATATGGGGAGTTTTTACTCATGATCTGTTATATATTTGCTACTTGAGATCGATATCAGCTGAAACAATAATATAAATGTGTTTTAAATAAGAGAGAGCAGGTTTCTTTCGGCCCAAACCTCACGTTTTCACCCTAACCCCCTCACGAGCTTGAGAAATAAGATAATTTCATCCTTAAAGTCGACTAAATAATAATGACACAGAACAGTTTCAGCTGCAACGTCAGTAACTATTTTTATTCCTCTCTTTATTACTACGCAGAAGCGTTTTGGCTTCCTGTGGCGCCCAAACTCCCACCGGAGTCTTGTGTAACTAAAAATGTCCTGGAAGCGCGTCATGTGTTTAAAGTCACGCCTCTTCTTCATGGGATTAAAAATGAGCACGTGGGCTAAATAGAACGGGTCGGGTGACGTAGACAGTGATGCTAATTTATATATATGTAGTTTTACTAGATTTCTATATATATGTAGTTTTACTAGATTTCTCTATATATGTAGTTTAACTAGATTTCTATATATATGTAGTTTAACTAGATTTCTATATATATGTAGTTTAACTAGATTTCTATATATATGTAGTTTAACTAGATTTCTATATATATGTAGTTTAACTAGATTTCTATATATATGTAGTTTAACTAGATTTCTATATATATGTAGTTTTACTAGATTTATATATATATGTAGTTTTACTAGATTTATATATATATATGTAGTTTTACTAGATTTTGGGAACCCACAACGTGTTCGACAATCTGACATGGTGATGACATGTTTTATATTTGACCTTGATCAGCTGATTTGGAGTCGCGTATCATTGGCTGCTTTCTGTTGGTGATGACCAGTTGATGTGGATCGATTTCTACACTTTCTTTTTATTATTATTGGGTTTTTTTTTACAACGTTTCCCTGACAACAGCTGCCTGTTGCGGCCCAAGACGATGAGAGCAAGCCTGAACCAACGCAGTAAAATTCATTGTATTGTCATTTGTTGCGCCGCTGCCTTAAAATACACCTTCTAAGCATAAAAAAAAGATGTAACTTTTGTTTGTTTTAATATTCGCCCTTCTTTCATAAAGAAAAAAGCTAATATTGATGATAATCCAGTTCTTTTTTTTACATAAATAATCGTGTCAAAGATATAATCATTTCGCTTTTCTGCGAACTCAAATTCACATTTAAATTATTGACGCCTTTTAGTGGCTCCACTCAAAGAAGATGCTTAAATAAACCGCATACTCGGAGAATACATCATTTACCTGCATTAGCACAAATTAAATCCATCATTTAGCGGATATGCTGTCATTAAACTCATCTTGAGTGTTGCCCAGTCTAAACGGTCATCTTCAGCCCCGTTCCTAAATGTAGCCTCCATTAAAAATTCGATTCTCACTCATTTCCATTTTTATGACAACCATATTATTTTAGGGCAACGTGTTGACACTAATTCAAGTCTTCTATTTATTTCATGCCTGCTGAAAAAGATACGGTGCATATTCTATACTTTACCCTTTAAAATACTAACGTTGTATATCTATTTTAAAATATTAAATTTTCTTGACGTGAGGAAGGCTCGAAATAAAAAATCTAATAATATATTCATCATCATCATCACTTATATTGTACAGAGAAGAGGTTTTTCCCATTCATTTTACAGCAGTTTGTTGCTTTTGTCGGGTTAAGAGCTGATGCTTTAGCGTTGTGCTTTTATTTTGAAGCGTAACATCGAACACAAAACGCTTCACGCACCTTTTCGAGCTGAACTTCCCCGCAGACGCCTGTGATTTTATTTGAGAACGCAGATTCTACTGAGATTTGATTGGCTGCAGCGTTTCACTTGCAGCGCCACAGCTCCCCCAGGCGGACAGAGTTAGCAACTACATGGAAGAAACACGCTGATTCCCGGTGTTGGTTTCGAGTCATCCTGCGCCCCTTTGAGACAAATAAACAGACTCGGGTTGTGGATTAATAAAAGTATAATCAGGCTGATTTTGTTCCACCGTTTCTCGTTCATTTTTTACCTTTAAACGAGCCGCGTATTATTAAATTAATAACAGAAGATTATCATTAGGTTTGTGTTGCTTCCACCTATAATTAATCAGATATTGTCTGCATTTGCACGGAATCATTCTGCAATCGTTATTTCCTCAGGAAGATAATCCACGTTACCCGTTATTATTGTTATCCTGTTCTGACTGGCAGCCTCCAGTACCACTGTGTATTCATTTTATGTGCCTGCAGACGTTTTATGAACGGCGCCATAACAATAATAAATATCCTATTTAATTTGCTCACACAAGCCGACTATTCCCGAGCGCGGGCGTCCTCTATTCCATTTGCCGATATGTTTTGATTTCTGCTCGTATTTTCGGAATTTATGAAATGTTATTCTCTTCCTTTAAAATCTCTACAATTGTAAATACACCTTTATTTAAACTAGACTCATTCCTGTAGAGCATATTTAAAGATTACATTTAATCTACTTTATTCTGAATCGTTGCTACATAAAGCCAGCTATGGACGTATTTAAATCGCGCAATTTCTGCAATAAACGGGGATATTTTTAATTAAAAAAAAATCTGAATGGCGCACTTCAATAAAATGCAAATCTTCTTTTTTTTTTTTTAGAATGTTGACGCATTTTAGAGCATTAACCTCAGTCTGGTTTTTAAGACGTGGCCGTTTACACCTTCCTGAAATAAACAAAGCTTTTCCAGCAAATGTGCCTTAAACATTCACAAAACCCCGTGTTTTGACATTTCCTGCGCTCCGCTCTCTAGAATTTGCGATTGAGGCTGTCTGGTCTCATCTTCAGACAATGACTTTAACATTTAGAAGCACCGTTGAGGCCCCGAGGCAGGAAAGGATGTACAATAAAGCCATTTACCCACGATGACTGTCTGGGCTAAATGACTTTATGGCACCCCTCTCTATGTCTCTGCGCTGTGAGTGTGGGGAAAGTCACGTTTATTCTCCAAATGCACGCTGTTGGTTTATGACCCTGCAGTATCTGAGCGGATTATACGGCCGCAATAAATGAGGGAAGCTACGAGGCGCTGCACTGACTTTGACAAAACCGGCAGGAAGGGGAAAAAAAAGAAAAGTCTCCTCTCGGGCTCAAACTCTGTCGACGCACCTGAGATCGCGTGAGAAACACCTTGACGTTGGAATAATATGATCCAGATTTAAAAAAGAAAATAAACAAGCAGTAAATATTACTGGAAAGTAATCCAGCGAGATGTCAATTATTATTAGACAGACTTTTGTAAAAACAGACAAAACTAGGATAGGCGCTCGGGCCTAAATAGAGGATAATTCTCCGTGATCAGAACCACCGTAAATATTATTATTATAGTAGTTATAATTATACTGCAGTAAAATATAATATTGGCAATCTCCTCTGTTCCATTCTAGAATATAAATAAATGTAAATGTATTTTTATTATATACACATTTATTATTATTATAGTAGTAGTAGTAATAGTAGTAGTAGTAATAGTTTTTTCCTCTTCCATTTTATTATGCCTAAAAGGATCTAGCCGTTCTTAAATTGTTTATTATCGTTATTATAGACAATTCGTGAATTCAGTAGGACTAGTATCAGTAGTCGTATCAAGTGGTATTTATACGACGATAATGTTTTACAATTATAAAGGAAAATACAGATACTACAAGTGTCGCTATTAAAATGAAAGATGCAGATGTGGATGATTTTAAATAATTAAAAACGGATCATCGTTGTGTTATTGATACAGCTACGTCAACAAGTATTATCAATATCAAGTAAAATCTAAAAACAGCTTAATATCACGTGACAAGGGAATCCCATGAAAACACCAACGATGCTCCAAAAAAAAGAAAATAAAAACACTCGTGAAAATATTGATTTAACAATGACGTAGATAATATTTTATTTCATTTTTTAAAAATCCACCAAGAGCAGCACATTTCGCCTGAACGAGCGGATGAAGGCCTCGTTTCATTTCATCGCACGTTGACTCGAGTAGGCTAACATAGCCTGTTGTGTTTCTCTCCTCCCACAGACAACGTGTTGTCTTTGAGTCCATCGCTTCCGAGAAGAAAAGCCGCTAATTTGCATTTGACAGGCCATTAATATATTAACACCATGTTATCCTACGCTCTTGAATGCACCTTAAAGTGTGCGTTGTTTCTTTAAGTATAGTCTTACAAGGACAGTTTATTTGTACAGAGTGTGTGTGTGTGTGTGTGTGGGGGGGGTGATTAGAGGAAGCACAGGGTCAGCCTATAACTGCACATCAGACCCACAGCAACAGATACATTAGTAATAAACAACAACAACAACAACAACAACAGGACACATAGAGCTACATGCACAGGTAATAAAAAACAGCAAAAACAAAGAAGCTTCTTCTGTTTTGAGGAAGAAAATATTTGAAGTTCCTTGTAAATATTATTTCAAGTGGTTTTAACACAGATAACAACTCACCTAACAAACCTCTCTGACAGCCAAGGCCACAAATTAGATAATTGTGAATGACTAAAAAATACACAACTTGTATTTTTTATTGTACTGACTTCATGGTTTCACTTCATTTTCATTATTATTGTTGTTAAACTCAGAATCCTGGCGTGAATTTTCTACACAAATCGGAAGAAAATGAAATCCACTTTGCGTCACACCTGCAAGATGCGGGTAATCATCTCTCAGGCCCTGCGCGTACACACAGCGTGTAGCAAATGTACTGAATATAGATATCTTCTCCTGCGTGACCTTGGACGGCTAACAGAAGCAACCTTTTCGCCACCCTCCCCTAATTTAATGTTTTTTCTTCTTCTTTCTAATTTAAAAGAGCATTTTCAACACAGTAAACACAAAAAAAAAAAAAAAACATTTAACGTGTTAGAAAGTCACATTCAGTGATGACGTCACACAGAGGTACACGTGGTTTCCTTATATCACATGTGTGAGAACAGCAATTGCGCACCTAATATTTTGCGTGAACTAAACTTCTATGTAAAGTATTTAAATCTATAACAAAATTGAAAGCTCAACATAAATTCTTCATATTCACATGTTTTATATAGATGCTACATCTTAAACACAAAACCTATAGTCCTTGTTTGATGTCGTCTCTTCCGCTTGGAGTTTATTCTTAAAGTCATGATAAACACTGTAAATATTCTTCAGGCCAAACAGACAGCTGCTCAGCGATATACGATCGCTCATGGGATCTATATATTTCTCGGTCGCCTCGCAGCCTCATCTGGCAATCTGAAAGCAGTTTTATGAGGACAATCGTTTTAAAATCATAAAACACGCGGTTTGCATCTTGGCTGAAAGCAGAGACGATTTATTTGACGTCAACTATGTGCCATTGGTCGTCTTATATATACCTATAAGCAAACGCAGATGTGTTTGAAGAAGACTGATATCTATCTATTACGTTTCGTTAATTTACGCATTATTTTGAGCATTATATTTACAAAAGACCCCCCCCCCCCCCCCTCCCCTCCTCCCCAGGTTACGTTTTTCACCGTCTTCATCTGACGCGCAGATGAAGCGATACGTGAAAAGGAATGACGATATCCACTGGAATATTTTTTAGGAAAAAAAAAGGAAAAAGAAATGTCCTTCAGGACGTTTAGTCCCCTACAGATTTATCAAGGCAGCCGAAGTTAGCGCCAAAATCCATTGCTTAATAAGAGCTGACTGTGCGCCAGCTGAGGTCAAAGTTGTTGGACATCCTTGGAGCAGCTGTAATTCTTCTATGAGCTACAACCGCACCTCCTCCATGCCTAAATGCCCCAGCCTCATTTATTCATACTCCTCCTATCCCGGGTCATCAGCTTCTTCATCTTCATCCGTCTGTTCTGGAACCAGATTTTGACCTGTCTCTCCGTCAGATTTAAGAGCGCTGCCACCTCCAGGCGCCGGTCCCTGGTCAGATACATGTTGAAGAGGAACTCCTTCTCCAGCTCCAGGGTCTGGTGTTTGGTGTAGGGGCATCTCTTCTTCCGTGTGGACTTGGCGTAGATCCAACTAGCTGCTGGATTCTCTGCTGAAGAGCGCACAAAGGTGGAATAGATGATTACTTTTACGCACGCTGGTGCGTTTTGCTGGTTTTAGTGCATCCGACACGCAAATATCCTTTTAGCTAAAAATGTCTGGATTATCAGGAAAAAAAAAAGTAAAAGAGTTATACATTCATTTTAAAGCAACATTACTGATTAAAAAGGTGTAATGTTATTTATCCTCTGGTTTTAATGTGCTTTTCGTGTTCTGACATGCGCGCGTGCACCTTTCCATGCACGAGGAGAGGAGGCATCAGTGTTACAGCAGAGGGTGTCCAAGAGCCCGAATCTCTTGACTGAGAGCAGAGCAGATAAACTACCAGACCGAGTCTCGTTTTTAGAATTATTAAAATGCAGCTGGGGAGAGATACTCGAACCTTTGACTTTATTGGCCACTTTAAAAGCATAAAGCAGCCAGACAGGGCTGTGAAATTATAGTAAGATGGACAGCCAGCAGGGAGCAACAAGTATGTTTGGCTTTGGTATCGTCGCACAGAGAACTGCTTCATCTTCTGAGTTATTGATTTGCTGATGAAGCCTTTAATCCCACAATAGATGGAATATTTTATAATCTGACAGGAAAGCTCTGTTGTGTAAATATTTTAACAATGAACAAACGGAGATATTTCAAATACAACCTCATGATTATTATTATTATTATTATTATTATTATTGGCTGTTTTACTTCGCCTCGCCTCGCTCTTTCTTCTTCTCATGAGTTCAGACACAAACACTAAATCCTGCGCATCCTGGATTACGAACCAGAAATCTGTGTCGACGTTAATCCAGCTGGAACCGACCCTTATTGGAACCATGCGGCGCAAAAAGCCTACCTGTGTATTCCCTCGAGTGACAAATTGCTTTGGCTAAATAACAGCAATAGCACCTTAATTATTTTAATGGACAATAAAGTTTTATATTTTGTCGTTTACAAGACATTTATAGGGCTATAAAAGTCACAGACACTTACTTAGGCCACGTTCTCCCTCTCTGTCACGCACACACACGCACCTTTTTGCACAAGATAATAAACATTCATTCGGTTTACCGGGGTCGAGCTGCGTTGGTCTCTCCTCCTCCGCCTCCTTCTTGGGCTCCGGTTTTCTTCCCAACTCCTCCACGGTCCCGAGCCGCTCGAGAACCACCTCGTCCGGGCTGCCGAAGCTGGAATCCGTCGGGCTGTCGCGCGCCGGCGGCGGCGAGCCGTCCGGTTTAACCTCCTCGAACCTCGGGCTCGGGTTCGGGTTCGGGAGGTCGTTCTGCGCGGAGAGACACCCCGGAAAGCCGTCGGGGTTCGGAGCGACCCCCTCCCAGCAGCGGACGAATCTGCTGACGGAGGCGGCCGAAGGGGCGAGGTGCTCGGCGTGGGTCTGGCTCTGGGCTCCGTAATACTGGTGGTGATGGTTCAGCAGGGGGTGTGAATGGAAGAGGCCCCCGCTCGACTGCAGCTGCGGAGACGAAGATGAGGAGGACGTGGAGTTGGACCAAGGGAAGCCGTTTAAGCTCGTTTGCTTGTTGGAGAAATGGGAGAAATCCGGAATGTGTGAGCCGAGGGTCGCCTCCCCTTCCTCTGCTCCACGGGCTGGCTTTGCGCAGCTGGCCGTCGAACCCTGCAAGCCTCCCGGGATGAAATGCGCGCCGTACGGCTCCTCGGCCTGGAGCCCCATCATGGAATAATAATTCGTTAGCGACATACTTATTTTATTATTTCAATAAAAAGACACTTAAGTGCGACTGTAAAAACGTTAGATGGGCTGTTGCTTACATCCTCCCCTAAAATGGTAGTATTTTTTTTTCTTGTCTACCTTTTTCTCGGCTGCCCATTGGCTACGCTATGGATCACGTGGTTAGATTGTATTTACCCAGTATGGGGAATTTAAAAAAAAGCCTTTGTGCTCAGAAATGTGATAATCCTGGGTCTGAGTGGAGAATAAAGCTTTTAAAAACTCGGTTCTTAAAACATCATTTTACAACCTGAATAAAAAAAAGTAGCGGGGAGCCGTTTACAACCTCGTTTGAAGTCTCTCTCTCTCTCTCTCTCTCTCTCTCTGTGTGTGTGTGTGTGTGCGCAAGGGGACTGGATAGAGATTGGTTGCTTCTCTCCTTCGTCTTCATTTTGTAGTTCAAATCAAATTATTGTCCATGACCTAAATTCTCTCTCGAGGTTCACGTTGAACATTTATTTTTTTATGTGCGCAATTACGCACGGATTTTACATTCTCAGAAATTCCTTCAAAGATTTTTTTGTTGTAAAATATGACAATCGGCCCATTTCTTTGGATTATATGAGAAGCGCAAAGTCAGGCGGGATGTTGAGCTCTTTATGTTTAGACCCCCCTCCCTTGTTCAGTAGATTGGTTCAATCCTGTCCTATTAAAGTTGTGTTTATACATTTGTTTTACACTAAAATATTGAATACTTTTGCTTTAAAAAATGTGGAAGTATATTTGCCGCCGTGTCGGTTTATTTACAAGCTTCCCATTCAATCAGTTCTAGTGAATATGCAAATGTTTCCAAATAAAACTCAAAGTGAGTTGATGCTAATTGAATTAAAGATCAAATCAGAGCCTCTATCTCACTAATATAATAAAGTGAATAGTTTACATCCAGAATCATTGAACTTTGAACTCTATAAAGGCCTGTTGGGTCAGTCAATAATTGGGGGGGGGGGGTTAAGGTGTGTACACAAATCCTCTATGTGGGACCTATTCTTCCAATTTGTTATAGAATATTTCCATTTGATCCTGGTTGAATTTTCCGACGGGCTGGTGGAGTAGCAGTCTGGTGCCGGTTGTAGAATTGTTTTTATGATTTTATATTGACCGTCAATGTCTCTCAAATAGTCTGGTGGCTGACTGATGTTTTTTGTTTGCTTGTTTTGCTTTTGTTTGTCTGGTTATGGTTTTGTGTTTTTTGAGCAATTAAAATAGAGATTTTTTTGAGTCTCAAAAAAATCTCTATTTTAATTGTCAATATTTCCTTTTCTGATATTTTCTTAAAACTGCCAAATCCTGTATATCTATATATTTTCTCTTTTGTGTGTGCTCTGTAGCCATTGAGAGAGAAAATCAGAGCAAAACAAAACAGCTTAAACACCATCATTGTGTAAACTTAAAAGGACATAAAAAGGACAAAAGAAAAACTTCTAGACTGCCTGAAACCACCTGGGACAGAAGTCCGTGTTTGACGACATTGGAAAACCTGCTATATTAGCAGTGACGGACGTCCAGCAGCAGGACATGCAGATTTACTTTCCTTATTCAGCACATTATCACACAACTTTGTCTGGAGGTCCAATTGCCTCCAAAACACATGCAACAGCACTTCCAGTTTAATTGATCCGGACCCTTGGGGGGGGGGGGGGGGCTCGGGCCAGATGGATGTTGCTTCACTGAATTCCTTGAGGTGGCAGCGTCTGTGTGAGCTCCTCTGGTGGTGGTGGGGGGGGCAGAGTGCAACCTGCTGTTCCAGAATCTGGAGTGTTTGGTGCGTGTTTGTGCGACAGACTGCCGCAGATATCATCCTTGTAAATGGTGCTGCTCCTTGCACTAATATTCCTACTGCTGCAAATAGCAGCACAACTACTTCTAGTATACTGATATACTTCCAATGCTGATGCAATGCTATTCAGAGATTTCCATTACCGCGGTTGTAAATTATTAACGACTCTTTAATTAAACCTATTAAATTACACTGTTGCTGCTTCCTCTGCTAGTTTAATGAAGGGAGATTGATAAATATGTGACCTAAGGTGGGACCTAAATTCAGATGCTGTTTGAAACAATGCACCAGAAGGTGTCACACCTGGCCTGTAAAGGGAATGGGAGTTGACACGGTGCCTTACTTTGTGTCCAGATTGTGCTAGCAGAGCAGCAAGGCGGCATTTGTGCAGTCGCCATCTACCTTCGTCACCCAAGGGGTGTGACGGCGACACTATAGGCGTGTTTGGCCTTACAGGATGGAGAAGAAGCATTGCTGCTGAATCCAAATGTGGCCCAGAGACCTTGGAAGTTGTCTTTCAAAGGCCTGCAAAATGTTCACACTCACTAAGTTGTACACGATATGAGCATCGTTTGAAGATGCAGCTACTTTGACACCAGATCCAAAACCATCTGAAGGAGGTTTAGCTAGACTGTTGATTAGTGGCGGATCTTATTCCTGATAGCTCAAGGCATATCTTAACGTTCCGGAACATCTGGGTTCCATTTATGTGAAATTTGCACGCACACATCGGCGATTAAAACTAAAACAAAACTTTTAACAGTTGCTGTGGCGGCTGCACGGGAAGGCTAGGAAGAAGAAGAATCCCAAAAGGGACCTGGCAACGGAGCTCAATTCCTAAATACTAGTTAGTCAAAGAGAATCCAAAGTTCTGAGGTTGAGTTTATTGTAGGTCATTAGGTTGAATGCCTTTAGTTCAAACCAGTAACACAATCTGTCCTTTCATCTACCACACACACACACGCTGCAGACTGTCTCTATTGCCCCAATAAAAAGTCATCAGGTTGAGGAAATGACGGCTGTAACAGCACGCGGTTCAAGGTTCATTGCAGCCTTGGACTCATTGTCTGTTTCTGCTGTCTGGTCCAGTGTTGTTCAAAGTCTGGGTCAGAACAGGAGAGAATAAATGGCAAGACGTTCAATTATTTTTACAGATTGGCACTCCTCACTTTTGATCATTCATTATATGTGATACTTTCCTGGGGCTGCAGTCTTCTGAATATGCTTCTTACGTTCATTTGTTGCTGTTACTTCGAACCGACTCAGACAGCACTGCAGCAAACCTGCAACTCGTGTTTCATGAGTGCAATTATTATTATATTCAGGGACATTTTTATTTCTAAAATAAATTTGTCTGGACTGCTTTATGACAAAGCTAAGAGGCAGTAATTAAAATGCTAATGTTCCTTTTATGTTTTCCCAGTCAGACTAAAAGTAAATCTAAGAAGAATTCAGCTTGTTTTTTGTTTTAAAAGGTTGAAAAACGTTGCCGATTTCAGAGTGGCACAGGAAAGCCTTTTTAAATCTGATTGTCAGATGAGAGAATGTCAAAAAAGATGTTGATTCAAAATGTAAAGATTAGATTTTTAGACATAATACAATTTCCAAACCAAAACAAATCAATGGTTACATTGCCAAATATTTTAGAGCTTTGTCTTCAAGTGTATGAGGTATAGAATATGAAAGTATAATATCTTAAACTTTTCTTTAACAGTCTTTAGTTTTAAGTTGAACATTTATTTCCCCCTATACACACAAACACACACACATTGATTACATTCCACAACAAATATATATTTCTTATTGAGTTTTTATACACTTTTGCAGTAGAGCACATAAGGAGAGAGAGAAAACGATACGAACTTCACGCATATCACAATAATGAGGCGAACACTGATTGGCTTTGCTTGCCTGAAATCACATTGTAAAACTTTATGTTGTGTTAAGTATCTTTAGTTATAAACCCCGAGCAGCTGCAGCAGTCTGGCTTAAAGAAAAATAAATCCGAGCTCTGATGCAGACTTTTTTAGAACTGAATGAATGGCTTTCCAGAGTTTTGTGTCAATGGATGGAAGAAACTTCAGAAGTTGTGGAGAGTACGACGATTTTGCTAAAGTTATTGATCAGGAATTGAGCATGTTGTTAAATATATATATTATTGAAGGAACCCAAAAATATTTTAAAGCCTTGACTTTTTAACATTGTTCAAATAATAGGAACAGAGCTGACGAGTCGAACCAGAACCAGAACTGTTATGTTCTTATTAGTGTCCTATTTAATCAAAGCACTTCACTTAACCCTGAAGTTGAAGCTGAATAACCCGGTGGGGCGGGGGCAATCATCCTATCCTGCACCGTTTTATTTAGCATGACTGAACCATAACTGGACCAAAATAGTTCCGTTGCAACAGGGTTCCTGTGTGCCCCATCAGATCAGCCGCTTGTATTTAACTTCTGCACGAGTCAAGAAATAAGAAACTGGATCTCTATATGTACAATTATCTATGTGTGTGTATGCAGGATGTAAATCCACAACAGATATCTGGAGCTAATTTTTTCTTTTGAACATTTATGTGAAACCAATTGTTGCCATTAAATGTCCGTATGGAGTAAATATTTTCAAAGGTTTTCCATCTCTGAGATCTTCCGTTGTGTCGTTAGCACACACACACTGAGTCCATTGTAAAAATGAATGAATAAGAAAGCCGCTTGTTGTCTGATTTGATTCGCCATTTCAGGCTAGAAATGAACACACGTTACAGAATGGTGATGTGTGGTAAAAAATAATCTGCCGCCAATGGCATCACGGTACAACAGTGTCAGAATTACGTCAAACTTTTACACACATCATTTGTCATGCTCAAGTTCTGTCTCTGCAGCAATTACATCTCTGAAGACTATTTCATAAAAGCATTGAAAATATTTAGATCTGTTTATTTCCATAGCGAAGCATTAAATAGATCAAACGTTGTGACAACTATGGCTATAAAGTCGCTTTAAACACTTTCAGGGATCATTAGACAAGTTATGAAACTCCATAATCAGATTACCATTAGTTTTCTACACATGAAATTAATGTCTCATGAATAAAATATATAATTGCACCGACCAAGTAAAAAAAAAAGTACTTTGAGGCTCTTCAGAGAAAACATATTCGCATTTCAAACTCAACTTTCCCCAAAAACATAACCTTCAAAACTCCTAAAAACAAAGTCAAAGTAATAATTTAAAGGAAGGCCTCAGGACGAGGAGATGGACGCCTTGTCTCTCCCCTCTCCTCATTATTTGGCCCGTAGAGCCTCATTACCTCATCACACTCTGCAGGGCGAAGACAGCAGACACCAGGGTGAGGAGGGTGATGCTTGCTGGATGGCTACCATCTTGTTAGAACATCCTTTGCCAGGAGTGTTGTCCTTGAGTACGTGTCCACTGTAAAACTTTGCTGTAAATCTACAATGAAATCTGGACAGCATTCTGCTGTATTAGTGTCAAACTGTGACATGCCGTAAATGGCGCGGCATTCGTGCTGTAAATAATACATGATTACAGCACGTCAGGGCAATTTAGTTATTTCTAACTGTGTTATTTGAATGTATACTTGTTGTTTTTCTGCTACTATGTAATATTGTTATCGTTGGTCGTGGCAGTTTTGCAGTTTGGAGTTACTATAGCTCAGTAGACGATAGTGCATTTAATATTTGAATAGCACAGTAATATAATTGTTCTTTATTTCAAATACAGTTTGCATACTGCAAATGTGCAGTTTTTTTGGAGAGAACTGAGTTGTAAATGTGTAATAATTAAGTTATCAACTGCTTTCCTTATTTCCAAAACAGTATTTTAATTTTTGAAATACATTTCAGAAACAATACAATATACTTTGCGGGTGAATCTGCTGCCATTGCAAATTTACAATCAAATATTTACAGTGTAGGAAATATTTATATCCTGGCCTATAGCGGTTAAAGAAATATAATGCAAATGTATGATAATGAAGTAATGCAGTCTGGTAATGTCCTCATATAGGCTCTTTTTCCCCACACAGGAGACATTTTGAAATATCACAGGGGTAAATAATAAAACGGTGTCTGAATTTGAATCAGCTGCTTGGGATTCAGGGCATCCTGCTGGCTCTGTCACACTGGGACACTTTAGCCCCGAGCCATCATGAACACCTGAGCACAAAGACTGGAATTTTTCTCCTCTTCTGACCAACACTGTCTTTGGTTCCTCAGCAGGCGCTTGATAGGCTGGAACACAGGAAGTGTCTGATGCTGTCACAAATACAGTCTGCTTGTTTCTCTCATGTTCATGGCTGCTTCTGATCACAGTCGATGGTATCATCCTGTTTACATTTAACCAAAAACAGGTACGGTATTATTTATGCCAACAGATTCTTGGGTGGGTTAGTTTGAGTCTGGTTACATTTTTACTTTATGAGTGGCAGAAAATTACAGATGTAGATTTAACATGACTGTTTTTTTTAGATTTAGGCAGATGGAAGTACTTTCCAGAACGAGGCTACACCAGGAAACCCTTGGGCATCCTGCATTGTAAATACCAGAGGGGCTTTTCCCCTTTATTGCATAATAAATATTTATGACTTGTTAAAACACATTGGCCTGATGCTCAGCACAGCAGCACCTGAATGAAACTTTCAGGATGTATTCGGCCTGTGTCAACAATTCCTCCAATATTTGGTGCTACTAAAGGCCCAGACTATAATAATATGTAACCATACTGTTAGTGACATAGTCAGAGATTTACACTTCACTGAACACATGCTCTGTAATATGCACATTTTTTGTACATCAGCTTTGACTGCTCTGTTTTCTTCAACAATGCAGGGTATGTAGAGAATAAATGAGTCAAGATGAAACCTTTGCTGATATTTTGCTGGATTTTAGAAATAGATTCAGTCCATATTAAAACATTAAAGGTACATATTAAATAATATATTAAAATAATCTACATATAGAGAAAGGTTTATGTCTAGGCCTGCGAAAACTACGGATAAACAGACCTCTAACGAGAGGAATAACAAAAATAAACAAACAAATAAAAACAAAAAATAACATTTACGTGTGATATATATTTATTTTATGATTTTCTCTGCCACTGAAGTTTAGAACCATTATTATTATTGTTATTATTATTATTATTATTATTGCTGTTGTTGTTGTTGTTGATTCTATTAATCATAATACAATCTGTTTTATTAGTTTTTATTACTGTTGCAGTTGCAATAGTGACTGTAAAATAATATTATTAATGCTAATAATAATAATAATACAAATAATAAGAACAGTAATGGCAACATCATGAGAGTAGTTTTTGTTATTATTATTGTAATTACAATAGTAGATGTAACAGTAACAGTAATAGTAAGTATTATAGGCCTGTATTAATGATATAATCCCAAGTTTATTTATGTTTAAGTGTGCAATAGCTCAGGTGGACTCGGTAATAACTTATCCTTGCTTCCTTGTCCGTTCAGATCAAAATCAAACCAAAAACCTCCCCAAATATAAACCAATTAGATATGTATTTATACATTATTTCCCTGTGTGTGTGATACACGTCATGACGGGCTAAATAACTTCCTGTAATCAACACCGGCTCCGAGTTGAAAAGGACCTCTGTCCATGTCTAAAATTGTAAAGTTGTAACGTTGTTACCCTCAGACAGTAAATAAAGCAGTTTAAGAGTAATCCGTCATTATATTAATAAATATATTTGCACGGGAACATTTTCATTATTATAACAAAATCTTTCCGTCAATAACTACAAATGGAAATAAGATAAAGATAAAAGCGTGTTCTAATAATAGTCAAATCGGAGAAACAAATAATCTCAATTAGATTTTTGTAAAACCTAAAATCAATATGCTGTATCTGCGGCCTTGAACAAAATTGTCTGGCAGGTTCAGTGACGTTAAGGAGGCTCAAAACCTGAAAATCAATCCGATTTAGCAAATATTTATTAAGAAATGCTCATCAATGTAATCAGATTGTAACCCCAAAACCTAAAACAACTCTAGGATTCAGAACGATTTGTGTCTAAATTAAACCTCCAAGTCTGCATCTGGCTTGGGATGGGAGCAGCGAAACGACTGAGGGGGGGCGGCGGTAACGGGGCAGCGTCGGTCCGTTCTGCGTGCGCGCGGCTTCTGTGATCTCAGGTGTGTCGGCGGAGAAGCGAGGGTCCCGCCTCAACCGGATTGCGTCCACCGGGCTGATTTGCAGATGAAAAGTGGCAGAAATATGCTGCCGATCAGTTTCATTTCTTGATATAAGGGCGAAGATTTCGAGATGTTTTTGCGGTCCCGCGCGCGCGCGCCATCCGCCTTGACTGTCCGTTTGATTTAACGGAGAAAGGCGACGCATGCGTCTCTGGCATGGTCCGAGCGGCGGCTGCGCCACCAGGGGCCAGAAAATAAACTTGGCACATCGTTTATGATATTTGCATGCAGCTTGCTGAAGGCTTTGTTTTGTGTGTGCGTGCGCGCGTGCGTGTAGGATTTGAAGATGCAGGCCTGTGTCCGCTCATGTAGGCCTCTGCAACGAATTTTGCTCATATTATTTATATATATTTTTTATTTTGTGGAACAGATTATCAGTCACCGTTGTTTTTTTTTTTTTTGCGTCAATTAAGATGGACTAATGTTTCTAAAGACACGGGGAGCTTTGAAAAGAAACAAAACATTATTTGATTTAACTTTTCATTAAAAATTAAAGCATCTGGCTGGTTTAGAGGGAAAGTTTAACGCACCGAATTAAGGCATATACATAAACTGAAAGGAGCAAATAAAGATAAGGGCGCACACATAAACTGAAGTACGGGTGAGTAAACCAGCGCCCACGTATTTTGTGATTTAATCACTGGATAGTGAAATAAAACAGAATCCCGAAGAATGATTAGGGCTTACCTTGTTAAATTAATGGGAGGCCGAGCAGTTGAAAATACGGAGTTTACAAGTTGTGCGTCCCCAAATCAGGTGTTTCCTATTTTGACAAACACAAACACTGACTTCCAAGTCCAATAAAGGGTCTTGGGGCGACGGTGGCCGGGCTGGCCTGGGCAACGCAGGTGGTTAAGCGGGTCGTCCTTTGACCGAGAGGTTGGCGGTTTGATTCCTGGCTCTGTCGTTGTGTCCTTGGGCAAGACACTTCACCCACATTGCCTGTGTGAATGTTGTTGTGAGATGTGGATGTAATGTAGTGAATGTCGGTGGTGGTCAGGAGGGCCGATGGCAGCCTCGCTCCTGTCAGTCTGCCCCAGGGCTACCAGTTCACCAAGGAATGAATGAATAATGCGCAATGTAAAGCGTCTTTGGGTGCCTTGAAAAGCGCTATAAGACCAATGCATTATTATTATTAACGCCCCAAACGAAAGTGTCTTTGAACTATGTGCCCTCCACTTTTTTCACATGGAAATATGTGAGGGGTTCATTTTATATCAACACTAAGATCGTCGTGCAAACTGACTAATACCAGGGCTATAATATATATATAATATAATATGCATGTAAAAAGAATACATCATTGAAAGCAATATAAATTTTCTTGTATAATGCATTTTTTTAAAATAGCAAAGTATCAGTTTTCTAAACAAACTCACCAAATGATTAAATACAAAAAAGTGAAAACCCACAAAACCGCATCCGTCTAAAAACACTACGTTCACCGTGCGTCAACAATAACAACAACAACAAATAAAAGCACACATAAATCAATTTTGTTTTTCACATTTCTTGTTGTCACACACTGAATTGATGCTATCCCATTTGTCCACTATAACGCGCGTGTCTGTGCGCGCGTGTGTGCGCGTGTGCGTGCGTAAGCCACTTAGTGCAGGATAAAAAAAAAAGGCTCTTCTTTTGATTTTCATTAACCCATAATTTATTAAGGGTTAATGAAACCGTAATATCACCGGCATGTGGATTATTCATCAACTTTAATATACATCAACATCAAATCTTATCTGTGTGTGTGTGTGTGTGCGCGCGCGTGTGTGCGTGTGTGTGTTTTATGCGCTCGCGGGAGTGTGAGCATGCACGTGAGGGAGGGAGGAACGAAGGGGGGGAGTTTTATTAGGCCTATAATTCTTTCGAGTCCAGAGGAAGCTGCAAAGCATTAAAAAGGCAAAATCTCTGCACATGCACTGCAGCCTTTAATGTTTCACAGTTTCTACAAAAGTAGCAACACTGGGATACCGCAGGGATGTATATACGTGTCTGAGGAGTTGTGCTGAGCTGCGTGCAAATCTGTGACGATGAGATTCAGCCGCACACTCGCACACTATTATTATTATTTTTGGATAAATAAGTCACCTTCACTCAAAGAAAAAGTACAAAAAAAAATAATCGAAACTTACATTTTAATGCATGTGTAAGATTTGTATTTGGATTCAAATGCCCGGCCTATACCAGAAAAGAAATAATGTCCTTTGAAAAGTGCAACACACTATATGGGTCTACTGTATTAGAATATCCATATCTAGTGACATGAATAATGGCAAGTCTGCCATCGATTGATTAAACATATGTCATCTCAACACAGCTTGATTACAGCCCAATAAAACCATTATTTACCTGTACATCTTACATTAACGTTGCTTTTAGAAATCACAATAAAACAGCGACACCTAGTGGGGAAGACCTTCCGTGCACCGTGACGTTTCATGATTTCGCAGACTTTCATAAAAGGTGGACTAGTTTAATTGATGCTTTTGCAAATTCACTTTTCGACTTCATGCTTTCATTCTTAATGACTAACTTTCTAATATTCAACTCATATTTTTTTTTTTTCGAAAACCGGCCTTATCTTTATTTGAATGTAATAACTGTCTTTTAAATGATAGCAGCGTGTTTTTAGTACTGAGTATTTCCATTCATTTGAGGTAAATCGTTTGAATGAAAAATGCGTCAACATGTTCACATATCGACACATGCAACGCTTGTCTCACTCTTAGCACTTAGCACGTCGACGTATCCGACTCGTTTTTCCCAGAGGCCTTTGCATTGTAGTCTTTTTAAATTGTGAAACCGTGCGTTGAGATGGTGCATTTCCAAGATTAACAAGATCCACTATGGCAAAAACATATCCTTCCCTACACTGCGTATGATTGGATAGTGTTTTTGTGTTTGTCGATTTGAACGGCTATGTTTAGCTGTAAGAGGTAATGATTGGTTAGAAGACGTAGAGACAGACTGTCTGCCAGCCAATCATAGTCTCGGTCGCGTTTGTGATGACGTCGCCATAGTAGGATTCATGAATTTGGACGCATTGAGCTGCTCGTTTAGATAACAGCTAGCTTGGGGGTAAATGTATGCTTCTGTGCTAGCTTGAAAACATGACCACTTAACAGAAAACGCCACTTAATGTAAGTGCATTCGAGAGATGTTTAACTTTCATCATTTCGCCGGTGAAGTAGATACTAGTCTGATAACAAGTCATTGATGCTGTTACGCGTTGTTTAATTCACGTCAACGTTATTAAATTCAGGCTTACATTACTCCATTGTTGTCGCTGTATAACGGTACTGTTGCTCGCTAGCAGTAGCATGCTGCTGCTAATGTTATGACGGAGTAGCTAACATTAGCCTACATTTTGTTAAGCTAGCTTGAAACATGATATGGCCAGATATAGTCTAAAAGTATATACTGCGTGCTGAATGGTTGCTCGCTGTCACTGTCGGGCTATAGAGCCCTTTGTTTTGCTTACAAAGTTTAGAGCTATGAAACTTTCTACTTTAAGTAATGTAACTCACTGAAATGGTGGGAGTTAAATAAAGCACACGAACCAATAATAGCTACGTCGAGGCAAAAGGTGAGTCATTGATGGGTAACATCACAACAACAACAACAACTATTGTGTAAATGTCGCTCTTTAAACGGAGATATAGAACTAGAGTAGTTCAGGATCCACAATAACAATAGTTAGCATTGTGTTCAGTCATTCAGGGTTATGTGAATGGATCATAGCTTGAATGTGGTCATTGCAATCAGCGACATTAATTGTCCAACTGTTTCAACAAAAGTTATTTTTTTTAAAATAAATGTATTATTTTCTTATAATCTTTTTGATCCACAGTGGAGTAAAGTAATCAAGGAGACAGACGGCCGCTGTAATTTACAGATATGGGCGCCGTAATTTCTCGATGGAAGGTAAGTGGATGAGAGAGGAGGAAGAGTTGAGTCAAAAAGGCACAAAACGTCAAGAAATGAAAGTAAAATGTAGGCTGATTTAATATTACACCATGTCAACAGAAATAAGATAAAAATTAAGATTATTTGCCTTCTTTTTAAGAAAGATATTAGTTGAATAAAAATGTATTAAAGCAGTGCAGGTCTTGGTTTTGCGTTATATTCATACAGATGTAGATAAATGGTGCATTTGATTATTGCTGCATGCTTCTAACAGATATTCAATTGTTCCTAGAACTTACAGGTGATGTGTATTTACAGAGAAAGGGTTGATCTTAATTTTTTTCTCCAACATACCTGTCATTGACTGCAAATGATGCGCAAACGTAGAGTCTGTGGCAGTGTGAACTGTTTAGACAAACCTGTTAATAATTGTTTTTATAAATCTTCACTGTCAATCTAGACGAAGCCAACAACAGTTGAGCAGCTGGAGAACCTTGACAAGGTACTGAAATCAAATTAAGCACATTTTATATACCGGTACTCTAACATTGCTTAGAACCTAGGATATTCACAATATGTCTTTTTTTTTAGTCATAGCTTACATTTTGGATTACATAGTGACAATACATGATACAATACAAGCTGAAAAGGTAACTGATGCTGGAGGCCGATGACAATTAACAATATATTTCAAGTAATATTGAACCTGTGCATTTCCGTTATAGGAGATAAAAGATTTGGAAGAGTTCAGAGCCAAAAATCAACGTCTACAAAAGGTAAAGTTCCCAAAACAGCCAACACCATCATCTAGTTACATTACTCCTAAGTTGTGTGGTCTTTTTCCTCATCCGTGCTTGTGTGTCTCTTTCTGTAGCTGTGGGTTGGCCGGTTGCTGTTCTACTCCTCGGTCCTATACCTGCTGACGTCTCTGATTGTTTACTGTCTTTACCTGCCTGAACAATGGCTGCAGAGGATTGTCATGGCTCTACCTTTCTTCATATACCCTGTGCTGTGAGTGGCAACATCCAACACAAGTGTCTTCAAATAGTTAAAACATGGACATGGACGGCTAATGGACATGTTTGAATCT